>NC_135720.1:95059741-95312795 GCF_964656455.1 Halichoerus grypus | reverse complement strand
GAACAGACACAACAGACTCACCAAGATATTCTGCATCCGCTAAGAACTGAGGTTGCTACGGAAACCATGAACACTTTTCTGAACCAAATAAGCACTTGAAACTGCATGGCTGTACCAACTCAGGGATGAGAAGGAGCTCCTGAAAAAATATTGATAGAGGTAGTGCCTGCTGCATTAGACTTGAATTTGGGCAAACAAAAACATGTGACACCACTTTTATTGTTATTGTTGTTATTATTATTATTTGTGGTAAGCGCACTTAACATGAGATCTACCCTCTTAACAAATTTTCCAAGTGTACAATACAGTATTATTAACTATAGATACAATTTTGTACAGTAAGAGCTCTATAACTTTTTTTGCTCTTTTCGTGTTATTTAGGCTATAGTAAAATTATGATTGAAAATGAAATGACATTTTTTTATCCATCAGATTGGCAAGAAATAATAAAGACTTATAAAAATATTTAATATTGATAATGATGAGAAGAAATTGGTATTATTATACACTTTTGGTGAAAGTGGTATTTTTTGAAACATAATTTTATGTTCTGGGTTGCTAAGGTGGAACTATCACAGAAATTCCAATTAGGGCCCCCCTCATTTTTCACAGCCTCCCTTGGACCTCTCCCATCAATATTTTTAAATCTTATTCACCTAGATGGTTCCTTGACAGAGACTCAGTGTGTTAGAGAGCATGGTTTCAAAAAGAGTATATCACTGGCTCATTTTCCTCCATGCCCATAACTCTCATGTGTCTGTAAGAAATGTGGTAAGAGCTGACAGGGATATCAGCTCTGTCATATTTAATGCAGTGCTCTTATAATGTCATTTTTAAATTTTCTTTACATTTTTCCATTTACCTAAAATTATATTCATAGAAGTGAACTGGATCGACACTAATTTTACCTTTCCTGAATTGGTCACTTTTTCTATTAATTTGTCTTTATATATTAAGCGAGAGTCCACATTACCCAAGATTTAAAAACTTCTGCACAGCAAAGGAAACAATTAGCAACGTGAAAAGACAACTTAAGGAATGGGAGAAAACATTTGCAAACCATAAATAGGGTATATATGGTATATTGCCTGGTATATTAACCATACAAGGGGTTAATATCCAAAGAAAATTTCTTCAACTCAATAGCACACACACACACACACACACACAAATGGACAAAGGACTTAAATAGACATTTCTCCAAAAAAAATATACAAATGGCCAGCACGTATATGAAAACATACTAACATCACTAATCATCAGGGAAATGCAAGTCAAAATTATAAAGATATCAACTCACATTTCTCAGGATATTTATTATCAAAAAAGCAAAAGATAACAGTGTTGATGCAGATGTGGAGAAATTGGAACTCTTGCATACTATTTTCTTTTCTTTGTATACTATTTTTGCAAATGTAAAATGGTACAGTCACTATGGAAAACAATGTAGAGGTTCCTCAAAAAAATTAAAAACATGATCCAGTAATCCCATTTCTGTGCATTTGTGCAGAAGTTTTTAGTTTGATGTAATCCCAATTGTCTATTTTTATTTCCTGTGTTTTGATGTTAGATCCAATAAATCATTGCCAAGACCAGTGTCATGAAGGTTTTCTCATCTGTTTTTCTAGAAATTTTATAGTTTCAGGTACTATGTTTAAGTCTTTAATCCATTTTGAGTTGATTTTTGTGTGCCAGTTAAGATAAAGGCCCAGTTAATTCTTTTGCATGTGAATATTCAGTTTTCCTAACACCATTTTTTGAAGAGGCTATTCTTTCTCTATTGTTTATTCTTGTCACCCTTGTCAAAAATCAGTTGACTTTAAACCTTTCCATATTATGTTAAACAAAGGCTCGGATCTCTGAAACATTTTCCATGAGTTTTAGGGCTTATGATATAATTGGTTTTATTGATAATGCCTAGTGGTATAAAATAGAGATTAAAATACTGGTAAGCAGATGGAAGTACAGCATCTATAGCCCTAAGAATCTACCACCACCAGTGGGTAATTTATGACATTTTCTGATGTAGTAAATCCCTCTGCCTTTTTCCCCCTCAGATATTTGAGATAAGACTCACTAACATTTATAGACTGTGCTTTGGGATATTCAGATGAAAGATGTTATGAGATGTATAAAATATTTTACAGATATAATCTAATTAACCATCCCTTCACTTCTTGGGTTAAGTGTCTCTAATTATTTCTTTGTAAATTTGTAATCTAGAAATGATGAGGTCAATTGATGTGCTGAAAGTAATATTGTAAATTTGGCACAGTGTTAGAAATACAGCCTAATAATTATAAAACTTACTGGTATAAATCTGAATAGAATCAAAAAAATTCCTTGATTGTTTTAATTAGATTTTTCTGACGGGTTTGGGTTGAAAAGAATGTCACTCTAATGTATTAAACGAGTATTGTAAGACATTTTTTCTTTTAAAGTTCTTGTATTTGATATTCACTGCTTTTGTAGTTGTGCCAAATCTGAAAATTCTACAGACAGAATGAGTTAGTAATCCAGGAATAGAGTTAAAATGAAAATGCTTGTGGGGCGCCTAGATGTCTCAGTTGGAAGATTATGAAACTCTTGATCTCAAGGTCATGGGTTCAAGCCACATGTTGGATGTAGACATTACTTAAATGAATAAAAAATAAAATGAAAATGCTCTAGGTGCTAATATGAGCAGTGAGTTTAACATCTAACTTTGATTCCTTTGGTGAAAGACATCATGAATTTTATAAATCCTGAATTAAAACATTTGTTCTTCATCCTTTTTATCAGTTGAACTTCTTAAACTATTCTGTACATGTTTTAGTGTGTCTCTCTGTTATGATATATTAGTTTTCTATTGCTGCTGTAACAAATTACCACAAATTTAGTGGCTTAAAACAACACAGATTTATCATCTTATAGCTCTGAAGCTCAGGAGTCCAAAATGGGTTTCACTGGACTAAAAGCAAAGTGTCGCCAGGGCTGTGCTCCCTCTGGAGTCTCTAGGGGAGAATCTGTTTTCTTGCCTTTTTCAGCTTCTAGAGGCTGCCCACATTTCTTGGCTTATTGTCCACTTCCATCTTCAAATACATCAATGGCTTGTCTAATCATTTCCATATTGCTATCTTTCTGGTTATCCCTCTTTTGTTTCCCTCTCATACCTATAGTAACCCTTGTGATTACATAGCGACCCCCACCCAGATAATCTGGGTAATCTCCCCATCTCAAGGCCAAGTGATTAGCAACTTTAATTCTATCTAACACCTTAATACTTCTTTGCCATGTAAGGTGACATATTCCCAAATTTTAGGGACTAGAACATAGACATCTTTGAAGGGCCATTATTCTGCCCACCACAGATGCAAAGAAATAAAGACCCTCAAATGAGTAGAAGGTATAGGAAACTGTTGCCATAACTAACCTTATTAATCTCAAAAGTTCTAATTTCTTTTTAGCATGCCTAAATATCATTTTAATCACTTAGAAAATATTTTTTAAATATCAAAGTTTTTGTATCTTAAGTATTTTTTTATCATTAAAGAAGATAAAAATATTTCTGGCTGATAATTATCTGAAAACATGCAACAAATTAAATCATGTAATTATATGTGACCAGTAACAATATCAGATAGTCAGCATACATACATAGAATCTACGTGGTAATAAAAATAAAATTTCAATCCAGGAGAAAAATGTTTGGGAATTTTAAAACAGAAAACACAGCCTTATAATAATGGTGACTAGCTCCTTTCTTATAAGATTATATTTGAAAGTGATCACACACACTTTATACACCTTTAGGACTTTGTTCTTTTTTTTCTGGTCAATAAATATCTTCACTGAGGCTAGAGAGAAACTTCGTTACAGGCAATCATAGAATTATTTTAAATTGTAAATATAACATATCATATGATCATCAAAAAATATTGATTGAAATAAATACATTTCCAAAGAAATTTGCCAAATTTGGCAAATTTGCCAAAAACCCTTTTAAAAATGTGGGTTCAGGGAGCCTGGCTGGCTTAGTCCATAGAGCATGTAACTCTTGATCTGAGGGTCATGAGTTCAAGCCCCATGTTGGATGTAGAGCTTATTTTAAAAAATAAATAAATAAATAAAACATGTTAAGCTCTAAAGCATTTGACATTAAAAAAAAAAAAATGTGGGTTCTTTCCAAACTTCCTCATTGTTTGTTGAGGACACCACTCTTCTAGTCATTCAGCATCATCATGCACACTTCTGCTTCCTTTATCCAGATATCAAATTGTTATTCTATTTTTTTGAAATGATATTGTCACAGTTACCTTCTACAAACCCTAATCAATCTATACCAAGATTTCTATAAGAACATATCTAAAGGATTAGTCTACATTTTTTATTTGAAGCTTAAGGGAAAACAATCAACTTACATTTACTGAACATTTTACCATGTCCTAGGCAACATTCCAAATGCATTAAAATATAAAACTCATTTAGTTCTCACCTTGGCCCTATGAGTTAAGTATTGTTTTAACCTCATTTCACAGATGAGAAAACTAAGACACAAGGAAGTTAAATAATTCGCCCAAGGTTGGGCAAATATAAGTAGTAAAACCAAAATTCAAAATCAGATAGTCTAGGCTGAGTGTTTCCACCAACCTTCTCACAACGCTGTGTGGAAAGTTCTATGAGAGGCAATTAACTCTATTTGTGTCTTGGGGGGTTTGTGTGGCCAATCATACTAATTCTAATATGTTCTCACTCCAACAGATTCCACAGGGAATTGGAGGGCATATTTAATAGAGACAAGGACCCATTGGGTGAGAGGGCCTCCATTACCAAAAGAGGAAAGTGGAGGAACAAGTCTTACCACCATCAGACACAAACCAGCAGAGTCCTGTTTCCTTAGTCCTGCCTCATCATCCTTCTTTCAGCCCAGCTAGATAATGCTGTCAGGTGCTCCCATAGCACCTCTTACATCATGTTATTCTCCTACCCAGTAATCTAAATTGACTTTGTAATGCTTACAGGAGCAAGTCCAAACTACTCACCTGGCACTTAAGATTCTTATTATTCAGATCCATTGTATTTATCTAATCTTCCACTTCTTCCAAACACAGATTTTGTAATTCCAAAACCTGAGTCATCCTTGACTCCTCTCTTTCTCTTATACCTTATAGCCAATCTATCAGCAAATCCCACTGACTCTAACTTAAAAACATATCCCAAATCCGATCATTTTTCAACACCTTCACTGCCACCACCCTAGACCATGTAACTATCATATCTTATTTGGACCATTGACATAGCTGCCTAACTGGTTCAGCTGCTTCTGCCCTTATGTTTCTGTAGGATCTTTTGAAGACTACAGGGGGAATATTGCTTTAAATTACTCCTCTGTTAAAATCCCTCTAGTATCTCCCTATGTCAACTGTATAAAAATCTAAAGGCCTTATCAGAGAGTGCAAGGCCTTGCATAATCTGGCCCCAGCAATCTCTCTGACTTGACCTCTTTCCACTCTTATGTTTGATCACTTTGTACTAGTCACATTAGTAAATAGTATTGTTAGTAGATGTGTATTTAGGACCAATTTCTAAAAATATAGTGTAACTCCTGTATGCTAGTGTTAAGATAAAATAAGATGGAAACCTTGGTTTTTATATAAAAATATTAGTTGAAATTTCTGGGGATAAAAACAATCATCATTATAATTAAAGTTGTAGTCTTCGAAGAAATATAGTTTTTATACACTTCTGTATTTGAAAAAAAATGGATTAAGGTCATCCTTAAATTCTCATCTAGATTTTGAAAAAGAATATTTTAGCTAGATATAATGTATTAAGAAAGAATGTAACACAAAAGATATTAATAAATTGACATTTTCTGAAGGGAGAGAAACTTATGAAAAGAAATATCTTTTTTTTAAAGATTTTATTTATTTATTTGAGAGAGAGAGAGCATGAGTAGGGGAGGGGTTTGGGGAGGGGCAGAAGCAGATGCCCCACCAAGCAGGGAGCTTGATGCGGGGCTTGATTCCAGTACCCCAAGATCATGACCTGAGCCAAAGGCAGATGCTTAACTGACTGAGCTACCCAGGCACTCCAACCTTGAATTATCTTTTAACATGATTACCCACTTTGATTTTTGGTAATACCTAAGTATTACAAAGTAATACAAAGTGAGCCTTAGGGGTAGCCCCTTCTTTTCCCTTTCTCAAGTAAAATCACTGTTATAACTAATAAAAGCTGATTTTGCTTTATCTTCTATTAAGATACACATTTCAGAAAAGTCTCCATAATGGGTTCTTTTTGAACATTTAAAAAATAAATTCCATTTTAATGCTAAACAAACTAGTATAAAACTGAATAAATAAATGTCATTCTATAAACTTTCCTTACTTAAAATTGGCCTGCTTCTTGCAACTGAACTATAGATCCAATATTGAAATCTACAAAATGAAACTACAAAAGTATTAAATGACATAATGGAGTCACTCTTCTTTTTCAATTGTGGTAAAATATACATTATATAAATTTTACCATTTTAATAATTTTAAGTGTATAATTCAGTGGAATTAAGTGCATTCACATTGTTGTGCAGCCAATGCCACTACCATTTTCAAAACTTTTTAACTTTTTTTTTTGGGGGGGGGAGAAAGAAGGAGAATCCCAAGTAGGCTTCATACCCTGTGCATGAGCCTGACGTGGGGCTTGATCTCACAACTCTGAGATCATGACCTAAGCCGAAATCAAGACTTGGACGCTCAACAGGCTGAGCCACCCAGGTGCCCCCAGAACTTTTTTATCATCCCAACCAAAATTATACTCACTAAACAGTATCTTCCCAACGACCCTGGCAAACACTATTGTACTTCCCACCCCTATGAATTTGCCTATTCTAATTACTGCATACAAGTAGAATCCTATAAAAGTTGTCCTTTTATTCCTGGCTTATATCACTTGGTACAATGTTTTCAAGGTTTATCCATGTTGTATCATAAATCAAAATTTCATCCCTTTTTAATGCTGAATGATATTCCATTGTATGGATGTACCACATTTTGTTTATCCATTCATCTGTTGATAGACATTTGAGTTTTTCCCACTTTTTGGCTTTGTGAATAATGCTGCTTAAATATCATTCAAATTTTTGCTTTTAATTTCTTTGTTGTATGTATCTAGAAGTGGACTTGCTGGATTACATGGTAATTCTCTGCTTAATTTTTTGTGGAACTGACCTACTGTTTACTACAGCAGCTGTACCATCTTACATTCCCATGTGCAAATGCACAGTGGTTCCAGTTACTCCATATCATCTCCAACACTTATTGCCTTCTGGTTTTTTTTTTTTTAATAGCCATCCTAAATAGTGTGGGGTAATTCTCTTTTCTATCCAGTTTTATTGAGAAATAATTGACATATATCACTATATAAGTTTAAGGTGTACAATATTATGGTTTGATTTACATATATTGTGAAATGATTACTGCAATAGGTTCAGCTAACATCCATCTTTTCATAAAGATACAGTAGGAAAAGGAACAAAAGAGAAAAAAAAATTTTTTGCTTTGATAACTCAAAATTAACTGTCTTAACTTTGCTATAAATCCTACAGCAGTGTCACTTATAGTCATCATGTTATACATTACATCTCTACTACTTATTTATCTTATAACTGGAAGTTTATACCTTTTGGCCACCTTCTTCCCCAACTCCCTCTGCCCTCTATCTCTATCTCTAGTAACCACAGTCTGATCTCTTTTTCTATCAATGTGTTTGTCTTTCTTTTTTGTTTTTTAGATTCCACCTCTGAGATCATACAGTATTTGTCTTTCTCTGTCTCACTTATTTCACTCAACACTTACTTCATTCAATGGCCTTAAGGTCCATCCATGTTGTCACAAATGGTAGGATTTCCTCATTTTTTAGTGCTTAAATAATATTCCATTGTGTGTGTGTGTGTGTATACATATACATATGTATATATAACTTCTTTATCTGTTTATGCATTGATGGACACAGGTTGTTTCCATGTCTTGGCTATTGTAAATAATGCTACTATGGACATGGGGGAGCAAATATCTTTTTGAGTTAGTGTTTTCATTTCCTTTGGATATATTCCCAGAAGTGGAATTGCTGGATCATATGGTCGTTCTATTTTTAATTTTTTGAGGGCCCTTAATACTGTTTTCCATAGTGGCTGTAGCAGTTTATAATCCCACCAACAGTGCACAAGAGTTCCCTTTTTCCACATCCATGCCAGCATTTGTTATCTCCTGTCTTTTTGTTGATGGCCATTCTAACAGTTGTGGGGCGATATCTCATTGTAGTTTCAGGATAATTCTTTTTTAATCTCAGAATGAAGAAGATTTTTCCAAATATAATAAAAAACAGAAACCATGAAATAACATACTGATGAATTTCATTAATTGAAAATACAAATTTAAGTAATGACTGCATGGCTAAAATCATCATAAGAAAAATCATTATAAAGACAAACTAAAAAATAATTGCAACTTTTAGACAAAGAGTTAATTTCCCTAATTTACAAAAAAATAAAACAAAAACCAACTCCTTCAAACAAATAAGTAAATAATCATCACCTAATTGAAAAGTGGACAAAAATTAGAAATAAAAAGTTAACAGAATAGAAAATTCAAGTAGATCTTAAATATATGAAAAGATAGTATGTGTCTAAGGTGACCTAGTTCAAGATGAGCTAATGATATTATCTGCATTAGGCTAATATATAGATTCAATATATAGTAAGTACTCAATTAATAAATTTTGTATGTTTTAATAACAATCTAGAGTCTCCAGGAAAGAGAGCAACGCAATCTACTTAGGACTAGGACACAAGAAAAAAAAAATGGTTCTTAACTTGGAACTCAGCTAAAAAAATTAAATTCTTCAGAAGCAAGGTAAGAGACAACCAACAAACAAGGTATTAAAATATGAGCCAGATTATTGAATTCAATGAAGTCAAATTAGTTTCAGTATAGTTGTAATTACAGAACAGAAAGAATATAGGGAAATTTTTAACCAAACATCTATTTCTGGAAGAAATCTTGAACTTTTAGATATTAGCAATAGAAAATTATTGGAGGGAGGAAGAACTACAAAAATTTCATTCAACACTTTCATCATCAGAGGATGAAATACCTAATCACATCATTCATATACATGAAGATCTCTAAAAGTCTTTGACTACCTTAAAATGTGGCTTTAGTGAGTCTTTGACTATTGAAATGTAATTCTAAGAGGCTTAATTAACTTTGAGAATGATTTCTCCTTGAGCAAAACTTCTTGGTGAGGAAAATCTATTTAAATTTCATAAACATTTGATATGGGAGGTATGTGTTTAACTGTCATGTTCCACACCAGGAGATCAGAATGATCAAAAACATTCACATAGCAGCACTTCTAATCTCACCCATGAAGCCATTATTAAATGAGTAATTAATATTCTTCTAGACATATACAGAAAAACAAAGTTAATGAACTCAAAAAATTATTTTCTACAATAGATATTAACTTTTTCACACTTCCCATTAATAAACTTAATTTACTCCCTCATTATATCCTGAATTCCTTCTGTGTGCCAAGTGCTATTCATCACAAATGTGATGAAATCCCTGCCCTTGAAATGACTACATGCTGATAGGAAGAGATCACAAAAATCATAAAGCAACAAGAAAAAAGTCATATAAGTTTATAGAGAAAAATAAAGAAGGGTAAAAGAATTAGTAAATGCCCGGAGCTGGTTCTCTTATGTAGAGTGGTTGGGAAAGACCTCACAAATGAGGTCACCTCTAGGAAGCCTTGTGAAAATTTGAGGAAAATATATTCTAGCCAGAAGCAATGGTAAGTGCAAAGGCACTGCAGTGAGACTCTGTTATAGTAAAAGCAAGGAGGACAATGTGTCCATAGACTAGTGAGCACAGGGGGAAAGTCAATGGCAATTAAATCAGAGAGGTACCCAGAGGAAAATTTGTGTATGACCTTTCAGGCTATTGCAAGAACATTGGCTTTACTCTGAGTGGGAAGAGATGCCATTAGAGAGCCTTATAATGATGAGTGGTATGATCAGATATATTTTTAAAATTTCACTCTGGCTGCTCTGTGAGAATAGCCATGATGGGGCAAGAGTAGGGAGATGGGCTAAGAGGCTCTTCCAGTAATTAAGGTGATAGTCTCTTTCCAGTCATACAGTGACTAGGTATCTGGATGGTTGTTGTTGCCAAAAACAGCTACAAGCTCTGAAGAATACACTATGGGAAAGTGTGGCAGAAACTACTAGATACCTCTTGATATTTACTTTCTCCTTACTCTTTGGTAATAGTTCATTAGCTCAACACTTTGACAGGAGGATTCACATACTCCCCCATATCTCTTATGGTAGGCATGGCCAAGTGACAAAGTTCTGGTGAATAATAAGTGAAATTTTATGTGACGGCTCCTTAGGAGTGGGAGTAACCTCTTTTTTATGCTTTCCTCCCTCCTGGCTCCTCAGAATACAGACGGGTGCCCAGGCTGGAGCAGACATCTTAGATTTGGGGGCAATTCTCTTAATACAGTGGAACAGTGAGATAGAGGTCCCTGATGACTGTGGAACCTCCTGGAAGTTTCTATCTTGTTCATACCACTACTTGTGTATTCCCATTAAATATAGCAGAATCTAAGCTTAATGATCATAGGAGCAAAAGTGAATGCAGGTTGACAAATGTGGAGGCTTCTGCAATAGTCCAAGTAAGAAATGACCAGAAATAAGAGGCAATGGAACAATAATAAGTAGAGAGATTCAAGATACATTTCAAAGAACAACCCAATATTTGTTGGTGGATTGAATGCAGATTATATTGTAAAAGGAGCAATCAAACATGCATCCATATTTTTAGCTGAAATGAAAAGAAATGGAATTACTATTTACTGATTCGGGGAAGATTACAAGTAGGGCAGAAGTTTGTTTTGTTTTGAAGTCTTAAAATAAGCAAGACTTTATTTTGGATATGTTAGTTTTAGGATGCTATTATATTTCCAAATTGAAATATGGTAGGGGCATCTGATAAATAATTCTGCAGTTCAAGGGAGAAGACTGGGCTGGAGATAAAATTATGGACTCATCAGAAATCACTAGGGAATAAGTATAAAGAAATGATCACAGGACGAACTGAGAAGCATCCATGTATATAAATCCAAAAGATGAGGATGAATTAGCAACAAAAAATCAGAAGGAAGAGCCAGTGAGGTGTCTTAGAGGCCAAAAGGCATGGGGTATGGGGCTGTGTTCTAAGAATAGAGTGACCAACTGTGACAAATGCTGTTGACAGATCCAGTTAAATGTAAACCAAGAATTGACCATTAGAACTGGCAATGTGAATGACAGGGACATGGATGATTTTGTCAAGAGCTGTTGTTATTAAGTTGACTAGGTGGATGGGGGTGTCAAGGGGGTGGTTCATTGGAATGGATTCCAAAAAAAGGACAGACATTAGAGACTCCTAGTACAGACAACTCTTTTTATTTTATTTATTTATTTTTAAAAGATTTTATTTATTTATTTGCCAAAGAGAAAGAGCAAGAGAGCGAGCATGGGAGGGGGGGGAGGGACAGAGGCAGAGGGAGAAGCAGTCTCCCCACTGAACAAGGAGTCCAATGTGGGGCTTGATCCCAGGACCCCAGGATCATGACCTGAGCCAAAGGCAGATGCTTAACCGACTGAGCCACCCAGGCTCCCCAGACAGCTCTTTTTAGAACCTTTGTTGTAAAGAGAAAAGGAGGGATGAGGAAGTAACTTATAATTTTTTTTCATTTTCTTTTAGATGGGAAATACTATATTGTGTTTGTGTGTTCACAGAAAAGATTCAGTAGAGAGAATCAGTGGAAAGAATGAAGCAGGAGAGAGAGGAAGCATGTCCTGCCTTTGAGTGGGTGAAAATGAGTGAGGAGTTGGAAATCTAGTGTACATGTGTTGGAATTGGCCTTTCACAGGAGTAAAAATAGTTCATCCAAAGGTTAGAGCAGGACTTTATTTTCAAGTTTTTATATTTGGTTGCTGGAATTTTGGGACATTTTCTTCAGATTTCTTCAGTTTTCTCAGTAAAATAAGAGAAAAATCATTAGGCATGAGTGGAAAGGTGGAGATATTTGAGATTCAGGGACAGAGGAGAAGATAGGAAATAGGAAGTACAGTGTGGGGTGAATTAAACAAGGGTAATGGGGGTTGTTCTAGGTGTCGCTGGAAGTTACTAATCATAAATGTAAACTGGGACCAGTCAGCATGGTGGTGAGTTTTTCTCCAGCTGTAGTCTTGCCTTGGGTGTAGGTGTAGAATAGATGGAGGATTATATTCACTCAGGATCAGGCTCTTGGCCAGGATAATACAATAGAGGGAAAGAGGGATAGGGAGTTCAGAGTATGTATAAGGAATGACTATAATGATGGACTGTGGAATCTAAGCCAGGGAGGAGAAAAATGAGGGATGAGGGAGCAAAACAGAAGGGAAAGGTGCTGGAGTTGATGAACTGAAGGTCTACAAGAGTTAGAGTCTTAGATATCAGAGGTGTAGTGGGAACAAACAGAAGAATGAAGTGGTGGTCAGTGTGTGTGAAGTTTGACACCAATATTATGGAGGGAGCATCATTGAGGGTAATGGTAAAGTCCAAGTTATGACCGTGAAAGTGGTTACTTGAGGTAAATTGAAGGCTAAAATTGTTGGAGAAGAGATTAAAAACCTTAATCACCAGCATGTATTAGAAAGATGATCTCTGTGGATCCTCATTCACCAAGAATTAGAGAGCAAACCAGGTTCTAGAATCTTCAAGGAAGTAGAGTGTGACTAAGAAATCTATAAATGGCAGAGATGGCAGCAACAAAGAGAGATGATAGGTAGCCAAACAACTCATGGACTCTTCAAGCCGAACTGTCCGAGGTACATGAATACACGGGAACTGTGAGATAATCTTGTGTTCAATATAATAACAATTCATTTTACCTGTTGTTTTTATCAAGGGCTCACAATGTACTAGGCAGCACAGAAGGAAAGGCAAATAAGGGTGGCACAGTTTCTGGTATTAAGGAAATCATTCTAATAGGGGAGATAACCTTGAAAATACATGGTAATGCAGTGAAAATGCCTCCCAGCAATCTGTGGAACATTAACAGGATATTGTGATCATGGTGAATTGTTGAAATGAAAGCCTTTTGGATCATATACAAGTCATCCCTGGATGCAGTTCAAATTTGGATCTACCTTACATTGATTTTCTCAAAAATATCTAGTGAGTACTACATAAAAGCATACAAAGTGCGGTAGAAGATACAATGATATATTAGATTCAAATTCTGTCTTTATATTGAATTATTTTATGATGAGTCATATCATAGGTAAGGCTTCCCATGGTTAACTTTTTTTCCAGATAATTTTATTTAGGCAGTCACGTGAGTTCAGCAAGGACAAAATTGTCTTTTCATGTTCTATCAAATTGTCTGAGTCATGTAAGCATTTGTTTAAAATTTAAAGCCAGAACTTCAGCTAAGAAAAATATCAGGAGAAAACAAAATTGGATACTGATGAGAGAATGCACTAAGTGCTATCTTTCTGAACAGATTCACAAGATTTTTACTGAGAACTTAAAACAGTGGGATATCATTTTTTGTTTGTTTGTTTGTTTTGGGGGATTTTTTTTGATCAAATAATAGTATCTGTCAAAGTGACCCATAATGCCACCTGATGGCAGATATCTACCTCTTAATAATTATCATACCATGCCGGTGAATTACCAATACCAAGAAAGAACTTGCTCTCTTCCTGCGATTATTCCTTACATTTTCTGTTGGAAGTCAATATCACAGTTTATTTAAAGGAATTCAATAGTTATTGATTTTTTAATTTGTAATAATAACTTGCTTGGTAGTTTTTCAATTAAACATATAACAATATATGTTACCAGTCATTTCATCATTAAATTGGGGATAATAACATCTATCTCATGAGGTTATAGAGAAGAATAAATAATACATGTGAAGTTATGAAAAATGCTTAATAAATTTTAACTAGCATTATTATTATCATTACCATCACAATTATTATTATAACGTCATAACCATTTTATTCTGAAACATCCAGTTGCAAGTAAAGAGAACCCAACTAGTAGTAGGGCAAGAACACAATGCAGCTTAATCGAATTTGCAGAGATCAAAGAGTGACATAAGGGTGGGATGGGCATTGAGCCTCAGAAGACAATAGGATTAGGCCCAGGAGAGCCATCAGATTTCTCCTTCCCTCTCTGCTGTTTATCCCCGCACATCTGCATCAGCATTTCGCCTCTGCATAATGGCTTTCCTGCTTTTCTCTGAAAAAGGAGTTTGCATGTTACTACAACATGTGAACTCAGAGAAATTGCCACAGCCTCTGAGTTCACATGTTGTGGTTCAAGTCACATGCTGGGACTAACTACCTAGCTTTCAAAGCCGTTTCTCTCCAAAAATAGGAGAGAAAATGTGATCAGTCCAACTGGATTCACTAATCTCCTTCTGACTCTGTTAGGATCAAAGAGTTGATATAATTTAAAAATGGCTGTCTTCTCATCCTCATGATGTTTCGGACAGTTTCTGGAGGATAGAGGATTATTGTTAGCACTACAAAAAAGATCTACCATATTCTGCTCTTGATTTCTTAGCACATATATATCTTTCTTTCCATATATCCAAAAGATATTCTATCCACGCTTCAACTGCCTAATGCGTAACAACACACTGAACAGCTCCATATGGAGGAAACCTGAAGTGAAATCTGTTACTGAACCCAGAGACATGCCACAGAGCATGTATCAGGACTTTTTAGGAGAGAAACAACTCAGATTAATTTAAAGCTAAAATGGAAATTTATTAAGTCATTTAATTGGGAAGTGCAAAGATATTTCTAGATTTAGGCTCAATTAGATTGCAAAGTCCAAAGAATTTTCCATATGTGTATCTCTACCTCCACTGCTTCCTTCTGCATGTTGCCTCTACTTCAGAAGGACTTTATCCATGTGTCTAGGGGTGACAGGTCACTATTAGATTCATTATTTTTTACCCCAGTTTTCTCTCCACTATCAAATACACAATACGGAGGAGGACTCTTGTGATTGATCTCGTTTCGGTCATAGGCCCATCCTGGATCAGTTGTTCTATTTAAGAAAAATGGAGTTCTTCCTATGGCCAGGTGTGCATCATGTGTTTACTTCTGAAGCTGGACATATATATGGGGTAGGGACATGCTGTATAATTGACAGCTGCACAGGACCTCGTTATTGGGGAAAGAATGGATCCACGAAGGTAGAAGGACTGATAAAATATTTCCCAGCCCGGGGGCGCCTGGGTGGCTCAGGTGGTTAAGCAACTGCTTTCCGCTCAGGTCCTGATCCCAGGGTCCTGGGATGGAGCCCTGTGTCGGGCTCCTGGCTCAGTGGGGAGCCTGCTTCTCCCTCTCCCTCTGCCTCTTCCCCTGCTCATGCTCTCTCTCTGTATCTCTGTGCCTCAAATGAATAAATAAATTTTAAAAAAATCTTAAAAAAAAAATACTTCCCAGCCCATTCCCATATTCCAACCATGGTTGCCCATCATTGGCATTATGACTACTCATTAAACGTCTTCACCTAACATGCTATAATAAATGTCACCAAATATATACTCAGTCCCTCTCCAAAGGGCAACACATCAATATCAGCTTTAGATGGCACAGCCACTGATGTGTACTCCCCCTGGATCAGGCCCAGATGTGGGTCTCTCTGAAGTATTGAACCACCCTAACACAACCCACAATGGGGGGTGGATGGGGAAAAAAAGGTAACTCTAATAAGCCTCCTATTTGTGAAAAAGGGGAGAAGAAATGATAGATAGCTGTTACTGAAACTTAGCATAAATTATATTCCATAGGAAGGGATAGTAAGGAACGCCTCTTTGACCATGGAGTGAATTGTAGGTCTGGTGTAAATTCTGATAGGCCTCCCTTCACTCTCACTGCTGCAAGGATTTCAAGGGACCATTTTCCTCAGTGGCCATGTATGAAAGGAGCATATGGAAGGATTCCCTCAGTAGGACTGTAATTGCTTAATCCACCCACTTCCTGTAGATATGGTTATAATGACCTGAGTGTTGAATTAATGGTTGAGCAATAGAATAGATCCCTGTTTTCCAGGCTTGAGGATTCTCTGAAAATTACATTTTCTGAAATGCCCACTCTTCCACTTGTTCATTTATTTCTGAAATTTCCACAGGATGATAATTAGCAGTAGAAATCCTGGATCAAGGGGCACCTGGGTGGCTCAGTCTGTCAAGTATCTGCCTTCAGCTCAGGTCATGATCCCAGGGTCCTGGGATCGAGTTCCGAGTGGGACTCCCTGCTCAGTGGGGAGCCTGCTTCTCCCCCTGCCCCTCCCCCTGCTTATGCTCTCTCTCTCTCTTTCAATCTCAAGTAAATAAATAAAATCTTAAAAAAAAAAATCCCAGATCAAGAGCACTGGATCTTCAACCCACAGGTTTTCTCCCTATAATTGTTACTGTAATAAGTGCTGATCTCTCGAAGTCACTGCTACAGGACTTCTACTTGGCCCTAAGCTAATGGTAGGAAGGGTGAGCCCACCTCTGCCCTGTCCTGCTTCATCCCAGAAGATAGTGCTTTACATTATTTATCTCCTAGAGAGAGAGTATTAACTGTCAGTTTGGGTACAAACATTAGGAGATATTTGGAAGATGAAGTCTATGACTTAAACCACTCGGGGTGCCAATCGTGTTTTCTCACCTCTCTGCTTTCACTTGTTCTAACTTTTTGGGGGGCAAATAATTTGTTTTGTTTTATGATTAACAAGGCACTGGTTTTCTGACTCTCAGCCACCTCAGATTCCTGTGTTGCGCTATATAAACAAATCTAAATATTGTTCTCTTTCTGCTTGCAGATTTCTGACTTGGGAATCTAAGCTTGTCCCATTCTTGCCAGATCTCACTGGAGGCTGCTAAAAATGACCAATATTTGCTAACATTCTCATATATTTGCTAGGTCCCCAAAGGTTCCACCTAAGGAAGGCAGGGGGTCTGAATTCTAGGATACATCAGAGATATCAAATACTTCCAACTTTCCTATGCAGAGACAGAGATCATTGCTGCTCATAATGACATGTTGCCTCAGACAATTTTCTATTTCAGGGTTTTGTTACCTGCAGCATTCCTTTACAAGATACCACTTTATTTTTTTTAAGATTTTATTTATTTATTCATGAGAGACAGAGAGAGAGGCAGAGGCAGAGGGAGAAGCAGGCTCCCCACAGAGCAGGGAGCCCGATGCAGGACTCAATCCCATTACCCTGGGATCAGGGCCTGAGCTGAAGGCAGATGCTTAACCCACTGAGCCAATCAGGTGCCCCAAGATACCACTTTATATATGAGGACTCTTTGAGGTGCAAGTGTCAAAACACAACTCGGATTAAATCTAAAACGGAACTGGGTTGATGGTTTTATACTTGACTATATCTAGGACTCAGTCATCTTGTAAAGCTCCTCCCCCCTCCCCCTCCTGTTTATGGTTTATTTTCCTTCACAAATTGGCTTAATTTCCTCCTCCAACATTCCTTCATTCAGCTAAGAAAGAAGGAAGCCAGTCCTCCAGGCTCTTTCACTTCATCTTAATAATCTCAGCAGAAAGCTTCTAATTCTCTAATTGCATTGTGATATATTGATATTGTTTTAAACTTTACAACATAATCCTATATGTCACTTAGGGATGCATACATATGTGAAGAAAACAAGTGTCAGGATAGACATCAGAATGATAAACACCAAATTGGGGAGCGTGATTACCTCTGCAAGATCACAGGGGAATGAGCTGTGGTGCGGTACTTTAGGGACTTGAGCTGTATTGGTTTACATGAGTCCTTGTTATATTATTCCATAATTATACATTTCAGTATGACCAAGATATTTTATAATTTAAAAAAGAAAAAAAAATGTTATTAATGTTGGGAGTTTGGTTTCAGAGACAACCTCTGATTGGCCCTGTCTGGATGATTTGAGCAGCCTGCCCCCTCATTTCTTTTTTTCCAGTAAAATGTGGAAAGCTAGGTCATATGCTGACATGGTGGCTGTGGGTAGAATGAAGAGGTACTGTGGTTCTCAGCCCATCAGATACAAAAGGAACAGGGAAAATATGGTTTTCCAAAAGAGGGGGGGGTTATTGGTTGGACAAAAACAATTGAGGGACTTTTTAATGGGTTAATTTTCCCTAAATGAAACTCATTCCTTCTCTAGTTCATTTGAAATCTGTCCAGGTATGGATTCTCACCACCTTAGATACTATGACCCGAAAGTATAACATTAACCATGGTCAACATACATCAACATACCTGATACACAATGATGGAGAAAAAAAAAAAAACACACAAGATGAGTCTTTAACGAAGTAAATCTTAATCTTTTCCTTGTGCAGTGCCCTTCAGAGCCACCCCCAAGAGGAACATGATGAAGCCTCCTCTGTGTGTGGGTGTGTGTGTAAGCACACACACATAGGTATGCAAACACCCCTTACTTCCTGGTGGTGCTGGACTGGGATCTGAGGGTGACCCAAGTGGATAATACCCCCCACACTATTTGTGGGTCACTGCTCCTCAGAGTTTCATACTGCCCCGAAACTTCCTGGACTGTCTTTTGACTTCATTTTGGGGAACTCCATCTGTTTAAAAAACATTTCCACAAGACACTGTCAGGATACTCTCCAAACCCTATTTCACCATAAAAACTCCCTGCCTGTGATCATGAGCTGTTGTCGATGCTCAACTATCCCCATTATTCTCTGCTCATGGACCTCAGCCACAGACCATGGGTGGGTAACAATGGGATAAGGAAGAAGCCTTTCTCACCAGGGCCCCATCCTGGTGCTTTTTCCTGACCATGTAGTGATAGAATGAGCTTTTCAATGAAATGCAGAGAGTTTTACTATCAGAAACAAATGTTTGAAGACTGCTTTAAAGACATAGGATTGGGAGAGCGTTGTCAGGTTTGATTTATGTACACCCAATACTTAGATTCTGGAGTTTCTTAATCCATACCAGTACCTGGTAAATCTACCTACTGTAGTTCATGTGATTCGTGATTTTTTTTTTTTTTATAAACCTCAAATATTTTAAATAAGTGACCCAGGTTTTCGTTATATGCTTGCCGCTGAATACAGGACTATAGCATATCCTGGACTAAAACTAAAAATTTCAAGGTGCAAATAACACACTCCCACTCCCACATATCCAGTTATTTGCTACTGTTTCCCCTAATGTTCCTTATTGGTGAGTACTCAGACTATGTCTCAAGAGCCTACAGATAATAGCTCAATCAAATACTTCATTGTGGTATGGTATGGACTACCAATTTCTTCCTCTGGGGTGAGAAAACTCTCCCTGGACTTGACCCTTTACTGACTTAGTCAATTCCACATTCTCTGAAGGTCTATTATACTCAGCCTTTCACCTCATACTGAAATGAGTCATTAGTTAGAATTTTTAGATCACAAGCAACAGAAACCAGCTTGTATTTACAAATATAGGAATGGAAAGTATTTTATGAGGATGGATACCTATTCCCTGAGTCCCAGGGCAGGATTGCATTCAAGCCCACAACAGAATCTGGATTTAGGAAGTGGAAAACAACTAGGACTCAGTGTCATCTTCTGTCTCTACTTTGCACTATACCTTTGTGTGTCCCCAACCTCTTTGCAAACCAGTTTTATTTATTTTTTTTTGTCTACATGGCTAAATATGGTTACTCCATAGACTGATTTGATAGCTCCAGACTCCCCATGCTCAAGTTGTATCTAAATTCCAAGAGAAAATCTGATTGGCCTAATTTAAGACAAATGCCTGCCCCTATTTCATAGGTTGTGCAAGATGAAAACTTCATTTTGGGGGGTTATTTTGAAACCTCAGATGATCTCTTTAAAACATGATCATCCTAGATGAAGCATCAGAATGGAGTTCTGTCACAAAGAGACTAAGACTGTGTTTCTGTTCTAATTTATCCTAGAGCTCACCTTGGCTTTGATGTTTGCAGTACGTGCAGAATGTCTGCAGTAATGATAACCACAGTAGTATCAGACTTTTGTATGATAATTGCAGGTTTTCCAAGCTATGCAACATCAATTTGAGGTCTGTCAGTATTATTATAATTACACCAGATCTGGGGATATGGAGACACAGGAATTTAAGATGACACAGGAATTTAAGAGGCCATGCTAAAGAGTCATGACTCATCCAAGATTTGAATGAAAAATCAAGTGGCTCTAAAACTTGGGCTCAGTAAATTTAGGTAATGGTCTTGGATTTCAATCTCTGTTCCATCTGAATTTCTATTTTCTTCTTAACCATTTTTCCATTCTGGTTACTCTAAAATCCCAACTGCTTTTCATAATAGATTTTTTAAAAATAAAGAACTGTAGTCTTCATATAATAACAAATAGCAATGTAATCTGTCTATGACAATAGTATTTTGTTCCATTTTATTTTCTAAAGATTTTATTTATTTATTTATTTGAGAGAGAGAAAGAGAGAGAGAAGCAGACTCCCTGTTGAGCAGGAAGCCCAATGCCGGGCTCCATCTCAGGACTGGGAGATCATGACCTGAACTGAAGGCAGACACTTAACTGACTGAGCCACCCAGGCACCCCGACAATAGTATTTTATGTGTTTTGGTAAATTTTTTTTCCTTGGTTAAATGTTCTCCCTTAATTCCTTTTTTCCAACTAACAATCACAATGATGGTGGGTTTTATTTTGCCTATGTTCGTAAGCAGAATTGGAGCCGTAGGGAACATCTACTTAAATGAAGTTTAGTGTATTTAAATTAAATTCCACTTTAATTTCCACTAGGGAAATATACTTTTGGTTGTCATATGGGGAGTGGTGGAGGCAGAGAAGGGCACTGTTCAAAAGTGTGACTGCTTGTGTTTACATATGAATAACTTCACTCTAGGGATTATAGCAATGATGAAGAGATGAATTTTGATATTGGAAGTTTCATATTGAAGAATTTGAAAGTCAAATTCTTGAAGCTCACGGTCTCTTCCATTTATCCTTTTCGCCCCTATACCAATTTCAATTCTCAGAAGGAAAGAGGAAATATGAGCTATAGGAGTTGTTAAGAGATAAAAGGGAGAGTATGCCAGCATTACTTAGAAGAGTTAAAGCCAGGGCGTACTCAGTTATAATACTTTATGAATTCATTTTCTTCATTCATTCCTTCATTCATTCTTCATATATTTGTTGAGCCCCTACTATGCACTAGGGATAAAATGATGGACAGAAACAGATGGATGCTTGTTCTCTGGGAACTAGTGGGAGTTCTCTGGGAATGAGAAGAGGTGGGCTTTGCATAAATAAACCTAAAATTATAATTTTGATGGTTTTTAGGAAGAAAAAGCATATGACATTTTATAAACCTAGAATTCATCTGGTCTGAGAAGCTAGGAAGGCTTTCCTGAGGATGGAAACATTGCATTTAACTCTGAAGGAGGAGTTCATAGATTTTTTTTTAAATACACAAGGTTATTTAATGCAGCATTGAGAATAGTAGAAAAATATCATCAACATAGAATTGTAATGAGTAGGGGAAGGCCATATGTATAATAGCTATCCTCACAAAAGGATATTATGCACCCATTAAAAAATTAATGAAAGCTTTACTTTTTGACACAGAGGGATTTCCATGAAGTGATATTACATAAGAAAGGGAACATTTATAGGGGCACCTGGGTGGCTCAGTCAGCTAAGCGTCTGCCTTCGGCTCAGGTCATGCGCTCTCTGGGTTCTGGGATGGAGCACCATGTGGAGGGGGGCTCTCTGCTCAGCCGGGAGCCTGCTTCTCCCTCTGCCTGCCGCTCCCCCTGCTTGTGCTCTCTCTTTCTCTCTCTCTGTCAAATAAATAAATAAAATCCTTAAAAAAAAAAAGGAATATTTATTGAAACAAACAAACAAACAGGAATAATTCTACAGAGTAGGTTCCTCAAGGGAAAAAGAGGGGAAGCAGGGTGAAGACAGCTTTCCAGGCAGAAGGAACAGCATTTGCAAATGATCTGATGAAGAAGAGAATCTGTCAAAACAGATTAACTGAAAGGGGGATGATAGGGTTAGATCTCAGAAAATGATGGGGGCGGTGGGCGGGGGAATGTGAAGGGAAGAGGAGAGGCCAGGTGAAGCAGAGAAGTAGACAGGCCAGACCATGCAAGAATAAGCCATGTGAAGGACTTTGCTGTTATCATTCAGTGAATGCTTTATTCTTTTGAACTATTTATTCTTTCATCACTTAGCAGTTGCATGCTGTCACTGTGCTGGTCCTGCAGAGTATTGAGTATATATTAGAATCTAAGGCATTATTCCTAGTACAAAGGGATTACTCAATAAATCCCAGTTTTCTCCTTTGCTTACCACTTCTTTCCAACCTGCTTCTCCCATAAAAGGGTATAATGTGGCTCTGTAGTTCTCACCACTCAGACCCAATGCCCCTCTATGTTTTTGAACAAATGAGGTTAATAAGGTTAAAGTCCCCTTATTATAGTAAAACAAAATGAAATTTCTTGATAAAATAACCTATGCGCATATTTTTAAAAAGTAATGTCATGCCTAATTATAAGTATATGCAATTTACAAAGAATGCTATTTGTTTGTGTATAAATACTCACACAAAAATAGACCAGAAAACATGAAGCTGTCAGATGCTTGACCTACAGATGTTTAAGGAGACTCATGAGTTTTATTGGTAACTCTGATGTAGTTCTGTTAGTGCTGTGATTTAAAAAATAAAGAATTGGGGTGTCCAGTCGGTTGAATGTCCAACTCTTGGTTTCTGCTTGGGTCATGATCTCAGGGTTGTGAGATCAAGCCCCACATTGGGCTCTGCACTCAGCGGGGTGTCCGCTTGTGATTCTCTCTCTCCCTCTGCCCCTCCCTTGCTCTCTTTCTCTCTAAAAGAAAGAAAGAAACCTTAAAATATAAAATAAAAAATAAAGAATAATTCTTAACAAATGTCTAGATTAAAAAAAATATGTTGTAATTGGATTCCTGGAATTTGATATATATTCAAACTGTGCAAAAATTTCTGTTGTGTGTAAAACCGAGAAGTTCTAGACTTAGGTAATTATTAATGGCCTTTTCATCTTCATTATATCTGGCAGAACTGCTGTTATTTGTACAAGACATGGGGTAATTTTCCATTGTGAAGGACATATTTTGGACATTTGTCATTCTGGATCCTCGCCCACTAAGTTCCTGTAGAGCCCTCAGTCATTATAGCACTTTCCACATGTCCTCTATGGGTTGGTAGCCCTTGTACTGAGAACTACTGATCTGATTGGAAGATAAGACAAGACACTGAGAAGGTTAAATTATACCAGAAAACTTCAACAACAGCCCAAGAGAAAAAACAAAAAACAAAAAGCAAAGCAACACCCCCCCCCCCAGATACAAATAATAATAGGGGTGTTATAAAATCACATATCTTTGGTAGAGAAGTAGAAAGGGGATTAAGGCTTATGCATTTTAAGGAGCCCATGCAAGCCAAAGCTAGAATTAGACAATGAAGGATTAGAAATGAGTCTTGAATGATGTCTATCCTACAGAGAGGCGGGAAGAAGCAAGAAAGGCATCACAGGCCGACATCTACTGAGCAGAGATGGGCAAAGGCATGAAGTGTAAATAAACATGCTATGTCTGGGAGACAGTGATACAGAATTGCAGACATCTGCAAATTAGATCTTCCAGAAAAGGCCCATGGAGTTGCCAGTTTACTGATTCTTTCTCTCCTCTCTCTCTCTCTTACTGCCTCTTTCTTTTTTTTTCTTTTCACTACAAAAGTATAATTTATATTGCAGACCTCAGTTGACCTCTGTGAAATCTAGTCCAGGTAATGATTGCATCCAAGGACACCTAGAATGACCACTATTGATGTATTTCTACATAATTTATACAACATAGGATAGCAGTGGATGTCTGTGATGGTGTTAATAATGTTGGTGATAATAACTGTTACATATTGCTATGATAAAATACCTCGGAAGATGGCATTCATATTCATCCATAACAATGACAAAGAGTTTATGACTTTTCAGGAGAAGTAATTTAAAAGATATTTAAATTGGACAATTTTCATATCTCTTAGCAAATACTGGCAACAAAAGACTAATAATGAATATTTAAACGTTGAATTATTACAATAATCAGTACTTTATATCAAATATCTTCTATTAGCATCGCTTCTTGTTCTGTCCCTCCACTTAATTGCATGATTATTCATTTTACCAGTAAATACTGGCAAGGGCTTAAAAATTATTTATGTGTGTTATGAAAAATGTAAATGACCTTATATTTTCATGTATTTGATCTGCTGAAAAGAAAGAGAAGAGGGGATGTGTTCATGAGAGGGTAGGATCTAGTGAGTATAGCTATTTAAAAAGAAAGGATTTCTCCTGTTTTGTCATTTTATTTCTCTACCTCATTCCCTGAAATAATATTAAAATGATCTAACCTTTTAGATGCTTACAGATTAAAAAAAAAACTTCACAGTACTACATAATAATTTTGAAAATGAAGGAATCACAGAATATAATAATGTATATTTCATTCCTTCTAAAGGAATTTTGTGATGGAGAATAAAACAATTATTAATCTATGTATCTATCTAATTTTATGTAATTATACTTGTTTCCACACACCTCTCTTCACAAATACTCTAACACCTTTGTGGACTTTAAGTTGTGTTTAAGTTGTGCCATCTTGACACACACATAAATAAGCACACACAGACAAGTCAAGAATTCAGATAAACATGGATGATTCCTAGTTATATCTACTATGCTTTATTCATCTTTCCATCCTCTGCCCAGTGCTTGGCACAATGTCTTTCCTACAGAAAACTCTCAATAACTATGTGTTGAAACAGTGACACTTACATAATACTTTATGTAACAATTTAAATGTGGCAGATATATGAAATGATTATGAAGCTTTCTTTTTTTTTTTTTTTAAGATTTTATTTATTTGTCAGAGAGAGAGACAGAGCACAAGCAGGGGGAGAGGCAGAGACAGAGGGAGAAGCAGGCTCCCCGCTGAGCAAGGAGCCCGATGTGGGACTCGATCCCAGGACCCCAGGACCATGACCTGAGCCGAAGGCAGCCGCTTAACTGACTGAGCCACCCAGGCGTCCCATGAAGCTCATTTCAATAATTTTCATGGTAGTCTTAACATGAAATGTCTTAAAATTATTAAACTAATGTGCTGATTCAGCCAGTAGGTTTTGCCAACACTATCAGTAATTTTGCTTCTTAACTTCCCTCAGAGTACTTTGGAAAAATGTTTTAGATAAACACATCTAGTTTTTTATTGTTACATGTGACATTCTTTCTGTATCAGTGGCTTTATCTGCCTGGAAGCCATTGTCTTAAACTGCATTAAAATATGTATATTATAAAGCTCTTAAAGGGACACAAGCTTAGTCTACTAGTAATGACTTCAGTCATTATTCAATTCAAATTCCTACAGTTCTGTAAAGTTCCATCAGCATCCCTTTATGATTTAAGCAGTTAATCATTTCTTCCTCTTACGTTTTTTAAAGACCTGTGTGCTTTCCACTTCTAGTTCCTCATACTGGCTTGTACTATTAGCTTCCTTTCCTTGTTCATGTGTCCTCTCTCTTAACCTGGCTTGTACGCTCCTTAAGGGGTCACATCAGTTTTACATAATTTCCCATCCCACTAAGGACAGAAAGCCTTTAGCATAGCACCATTAATGGATTCTCTCTCTTCACCTACATTTTCCTCTCTTTCATTTGCTTTTAATAATTAACACTCTAGTAAATATCCTTCTTTGAAATTTCCCTCGAGTTATGTATGAATGAATATCTTAACAAAATCAGACTTTCTATGGGCCCATTTTAACTTGTTTAGTCTAAATATTATTGCTACTTTTAAGTAAGTATATTTATGAATGCAGTCCCAAATGCTCATAAGAAACATCCAGAATTATTTTTGAACATCGTAAAAGCAAATGAGTAAATGAAGTATCACACAGATAACATGAATTGAGTGAGTCAGATGTCAAAATGAAGACCAGGATTGCAAAAAATATTAAAAGGTTAGACATAAAAATTAGAGGGACAGAAGAAAAAAGTTATATATATAAAACAAGATAATTCTCCACGTACCGTTGAAGAAAATAAAAAAACTATAAATCACAGACACCACAATCTGGGAAACCTGCATCTGTTCTGTCTTGGAACTTGCTTTTACTTTCTGACATTGTCCTTTGCTCTGTTTTAGCGTCTAGAATATGTAAATCTCATCCTCCTAAGTCGACTCATCAGTCAAGACCTAACTGAAATCCCTATAGTTTAACATTTTCCCCAAGTATTTTATTCAGAGCAAAATATCCATAGAAGTCATTTTTAAGGTCAATTCCATTTTATGATAATTTACATATCATGCCAAAAGCTTAAAATATGCTTATTATTACCCTAAGTTTCATTTTTCCCATACTAGGCTGCATTTTTAACGTTTGCTGCAAGTGGCTATATCTTAAAGCCTATATGATTATACAATTATTAGAAACATTCCTAAGAGATTTATTGAGATGTAGACAAATTTTTAAAATAAATTTTATTAATTGCTGTAATTATTTTATGTTAAAACCAAATGATAACGCCTCTACTCCCCTTCTACATTGCTACACAGTATCCCACCTAGAATGACCTGCTCTTCACGCAGGTATTCCTATTTTAAACAGTATCTTTTCATCTCAAGTCAGCAACCAGGGTCATCCAAAGTCAATACCAAATCTTGATGATGTTTACAATTTCTCTTTCACATAAAAATGTACATACACAAGCACTGTTTCTACCACCTTTCCACCCCCTGCTCTTTCCCAAGCCAGCAAACACTCAGGTGGTTGGGTACGGGTCTGCATTGCTGGCTGCTGATTGGCATTATCTCCTGCAGGCTGAATCCGCCCCACTCTCCCGAGGGTGGTACAACCCCCTCCCCCACGCCCCCGCTCTAACCCTGAAGCCCCTTCACCCCCTCCCCACCCCAAGCATTCCAGAGCCCTGGAAGGACGTGGGTGGGAGCACAACCCCGCTCCTCCGAGGTCCACCCCCTTCCCAGGTGTGCGGCGCCGTCCTCCCGGATTTCTGCTCGCCCTGGCCCAGGTGTCGGGACGCGTAATCACCCGAGAGCCTCGGGGGCGGACGGAGAAGGAAGGCTTTATACTTTGCTGGTAGAGGGCTGGGTTGGGTTTCTGAGTTCAGACAGGTTCCGAGGCGCTTTCTGATTGCGCGGGGTTTGGTGTGACACCACTTCAGACTTGTTGCAACTCGTCCCCAGACCCGCCCTCACTCGGCTCGGCACCCAGGCCCGGGGAGGCGCGGTCCGAGCCGGAGTCAGCTTCCCTCCGCCGACCTGACGCTCGGCAGGTAACTCCCCTCCCCTCCCTCGGCCGCGCCGCTTCCTGGGCGGCAAACGTTCGGTGGCGGGCGCGGCGGCGCGCGGCTCGGGGGCGCTTCTGGCCGTAAGTGGGGCTCCGGGCTCCCCTCCCCGGCCTCGGCGGGCGGGAGACTGGCGGGCGCGCGAGCCGGGTGCTGCGGGGTCCCGAGGCTGCACCCACCTTGGGCCGGCCCGGTGGCGGCGAGGGATGGGGAGCACCCCAGGGGAGCCGGCGCGGAGTCGACAGTTCGCCACCGTGCAGAGGTCGCTTTCCTCTGTTTGGTCAACTTTCTTTCATTGTCGTGTGGCCGAGAGCGCGTTGGGAAGTTTGAAAAGTTAGGTCTCAGGCGGGGCCCCAGGAACAGGCGCCGCCCACCCTGGACGTGGGATTTGCTTTCTCAGTCCCCCAGGAGGCCGCCGCGGACCCCGGGGGAGGGAGCGGTGGTGAGGGTCTGGGAAGAGCCTTGTGGGAGGAAGTAAAGGGGGGACGCGGTCGGGCGGGGGGCGGGGGCCGGTAGCGGAGGGGGGCGTAGGGCAAAAAGGTGGGGAGCGTAAGCTGCAGAAGGGCGCGTGTGTTCTTTAGATCTTTAGTGGGGAGTGGAACTGGGAAAGGAAGACAACGTTATTTGTAATGTTATTTGTAACGTTATTTGCAACAAAATCTCTTCTCTTGTTTGTATCCAATGGGCTTCTGTCCACAGGTGTTTTCCATACTCCAGTCGGCCTGGGTCTGTGTCCTTGGTTAGCCTCCTAGGTGATTCTGGTACCTACCAGATTCTGAGAACCACTGCTCTAAAGGGACAGTGTGCCTAGAGGAGATAGCCTCTGGAAAGGTGCTTGGAGACTTTAGGCCTATTCTCTGACACGGTGGGAGAGTTATTACCTCTAGAAGGTGTGTGAGGAGGCAGAGAATGTGCATGTGTTGTTGCATTCATGAGTATGTGAAGAGACAATGGTGCTTTATAGGGAGGAGGCTGTGGGAACACAGGATACTGTGCTGACTGTGCATGCAGTGATGAGGTTCTAGGTTCTAGGGTTTCTGACCCAGAAGTGGAGAACTCCGAGGAGGCCAGAACACAAAGAAAAAGCCATGCTGGCCGCAGGCAGTCGAGGCCGTAGACCATGATGGCCCACAGCTCATTTCCAGATTCCCACTTGCTACACATTTTGCCAGTTTACTGGCAGGCACCTCCCCTCTTTCCCTTTCTCATCCCCAACCAGGGCAAGAGCCCCAGGGAAATCCATGACTGAGGCTGAATCAGTCCTGACAAGAAATAGGACAAGGGAGCAGTGATGAAGGGGCCTTAGAAGAGAAAGCTGGTTTTTTGTTTGTTTGTTGGGTTGGTTTTTCAAAAAAAAATAATGAGGAAGGTGGCAAACAGGATGAAGTGGGGGTTGGGGGTCGGTCTTCGTTTTGTTTCTCAGGATGATGGCAGTTCTCACACCTTCCACTTTCAAATTCCACCCCCTGGCTTTGGGTTTAGGGCATACACGTGGTTGTACTTTAATAGGTGTGTCCCTATTAAAGAGTGCTGGCTGCGCCCTGCAGAGCCTGCCTGAGGGGCTGGGTGGCTCCTGCCTTTAAAGCTGGCACATTCTAGACCACAGATGCTCAGAACTTACTGTGGGAAGCTTTGCCTATTGAACAGCTGCTGAAAGGGATTGCAGAGATGGAGACAAACCACACCTCTGGTGCTGACTCAGTGATGTCTTTTGTGATTACTCTCTGGAAATTATTACTTTAACTGACTAAACTCTTTTGGGATGGGTTAATTAATTTTCTAATTCTATTATATCTCCTCCTGCTACCATGTCCCCTTAAAGTTTATGGTGGAGGCTCATGCATTGAGTATTTTCTTGACTATGACTATCCTGCAGCAACTCACCTACCTGTTTCCTGTTCAATTATATTATACAGTAGTGAGTTTCCATGATGTAACATTATAGTTTAAGTCTTGAGAATCTTGTGGGTGAAAGTGTGATCCCAGTAAAGCAGGCCTCTTCTATAAAAATTATCTGGTTGGAGGAGAGCTTTTGAAGAGGCCCCACTTAGCTTAATTTAGCTAATTATTTGTAAAATTACAAGTTGTCCTTGTTTTGCTAGTTAGGTAAGTTTGCACATCTGTCCCTCTGTAACTTGTAAAATATGAGTGTTCCAAGGATGTTTCACAATTCAGAGTCTGCTAAATACAATGTTACTGCTAATTTTGAAATGTACTTTCGTTTATTTAATTTCTAATCTGGACGTGGAATGTATTTTAGAGTTTTGTTGGTGAGTTTATCATTTGAAAATCAGAATACAGTCTCCGCACCACCCCAAAAATAGTGTTCTAACCGATGGTTATGGATTTTAAGATATTGTGGATTAAATTTTATACACATGGCACCTAGGTCCCACCAAAAAATTAAATCCACCAACACTTCTCTGAGAAAATGTACTGGAGCCTTCAGATGGAGCTTCCTTCTTAACTGAGGCAGGCCATTGGGCATTAGCATTGTTTTGTGCTGTCTATCCCGGCCCCCAAGGGTGGAGGAGGGTTGGGGGGGTTTGTCCGTACTGCCGATCCTTGGAAACTGGGTACTGTGGGTGGCTGACACAGGAACTGGGGAAATGGTGGGCTCCAGTAGGAAGGGCTCATGTGGAGGTGAAGTGGAGTGGGAGCAGGTTGGCTCCAGGATTGTGAAGGAGGGTTTATTAAGGAGTCAGGAGGCTAACATATATAGGGGGTAGGGGTGGGGGATCAGGGAGGCAAAATGATGTTTTCAGCAGCTTTGATGCTGTGAGGAAGATGAGACTGATCCAAGCATAAGGATTATTCACCCATTGGGCACATCTATGTTGGGAAGTGTTTGAATCATGTGATCATGGCTGATATGAGGAACCTTTTCCTCGGGGACATCTAATTACTACTCAGTTTGTAATTTTGTTTTATTTTCATACTGTCTTTAGGAGTGAGGCCAGATGTCCCCTAAAGGCATATGACTTTTATGTTTTGAGCTATGTATCAAGTAGTCTGTAGACTGCACCCACATCTGGGGAAGGTAAGTTAGTGATGGTCAGCCTTTTGAGAACTGGCATAGGGTCGGGTGTAATCTCCATGATGCTGGCAGTGGCCGATTTTGAAGAGTTTACGCAGAAGTTATGCAGTACTGATATCTAAAAGTTATGACTTTTTGCTCTTACACTCTATCCATTCATTAAACACGCATGTATTGACTATTTTGGGCTGAGCAATATGTTCCACTCTGGGTAGGAAGGTAGCAAGCTACTGTTCCTGGATCTCAGGAAGCTTACAGTTAGGGACCTAATAACATTTATAAGTGCAAATGGAATTAATGAATCTGGTCCACTTATTTAGTATTTCCTTCCTATTCTCTGGAAGTCCCAGCAGATACTGTATATGTCCATTAATCATTTGTAAAATTGAGTATTAGCAGACCTGACTTAGTCATGATTTTGGACAAAGTACCTAAATTCTTTTGGCCTCTCTGGTTTTTCAGTGGCCTGTCCCATCCTGCTCTGAAATTCTCTGTGATCACTTCTTGTTGAGGGTACTGTAAAATGATGCTAATGGACATCTCCCCGTAGCGGTGTCACTGGGCAGCTCATTATTTTCACTTGTTTTGTCAAATTTTCATTTCCAAGGGTTTTAGTTCTCTATTTATTGTCAGGTTGCCTCTCTGGTTGTCTAAGCATTACTCATTTGGGGAAGAAAAGGCAGTTTTCAAAGCATTAAAAAATGGCATCTGCCACCTCAGTGGCTACAGTGGAGTCAGTCACCCAGCGGATTGTTTGTCCGGGCTGTCGTTTATTTCCACGCGCAAGCAGTGACGGCTTTCATTCTTAACAGTACATTGCTCTAACTACTTAGTCTCCTCTGACTCATTCAGCAGCTGTTTCCTGATGTTTTAAAATGATTGTCTTTTTCTCGAATAAATGTGACTTCTGAATTATTTGTTAGAGAACGGCAAAATCAAACCAAGATGTTCTTACAGTAAGGAGCTAGTGACCGTGACCGCGTCCCCCAGTGATCCCTTGCTTGCTTCGGGTTCATGCCTTCCTTTCCTTCATCTCTTCATTCCTTCATCTCTTATTGGCCCTCTGATCTTTTGTAGGATTTTAGGTTTCTGGCCTCTTTGTTCCTCCTCTGTGCTTCTCTTCCTTTTCTTTTCCTCTGTCTTCCCTTCCCTCCTTTCCTCGTCCCTTTTCCTCCTTAGGCTCACCTTCATTTTTCTGTCCCACCTCTCATCTTTTCTTTTTTCTTCTCACCCATTCCCTACTTCTATTTATTTGGCTATTTCTCCATCTGTTCACCTATTTGTCTTTATTTCTGTCATCTCAATATCAGTAGTTTTCTATTTTGGTACACTGTAGGTTTCTAAAAATCTATAAAATTCAGATAATATGAGAATCAAATAACATATTGCAGAGGTAATTTTGTTCTGTAAGAGTTAAAATATAAATAAAATTGCCAGTTATACTTTAAATATTAAATACACTATTCAACAATACATTTCTGGCATTTTATACATTTTAAAAAATGTTCTTTAGGGATTCTGGGTGGCACAGTCGGTTAAGCGTCTGCCTTCAGCTTAGGTCATGGTCCCAGGGTTCTGGGATCGAGCCCGGCATTGGGTTCCCTGCTCGGCGGGGAGCCTGCTTCTCCCTCTCCCTGTGCTGCTCCCCCTACTTGTGCTCTCTCTGTCAAATAATAAATAAAATCTTTTAAAAAAACACGTTCTTTACCTTCACAGTAGAACATGTGTACAATGATCATCTGATTAAAACTCATGATTTGCCTTCTTTGGCATGTTCAATAATTTCCATCTTTGCCTCTATTATACTCAACTTATTAGATAAGCATTTTACTAACATCAAGACTTTCATTTTTCCATTTGCCTAAAACTTATACAATAAGTTAAAGTTTCAAATATTCAAATAAGGGTGCAAATAAGATAGTAAAAAAGAAGGATCATGATGTTATTGAAACTGGATATTGACATGCCCACAGCCTCTGTGCAGTAAGTTGAAATATTTGTTAATTGATGGATTGAAAACTGGATTCATCACAGGAAAGGTACTTTTAGTGTCAGTGTCTAATGTAGAAAAGTTCAAAGGTCAAAAACACTACGTAGGGGACTAATACGTATAATTGAAACTTTCTTTTAAAAAAATCTCAAGAAAATGACACTAAAGAAAATTAAAATCTCTCTTAAGGCCATTGGACCCAAAATACGGTTCTGCAAAATTTGGGACAGGAGCCCATGAACATCCTAATTAGGTGTGTGCATGTATCACACATAAAATAAATGACTTGATAAAATCATGAATTACTTGAGTTAAACTAGTTATTATGTTTGATTTTCACATCCTAGCATAGGGATATCCTTATTTGGGGTATCGTCTGCCTTCTCTGTCACAGTTACACAGATGTAGGTCTTACAGACAAATGGGAGTGAAACAGAAGAGCTGCCAGGGGCAGTTTCTGGCTCAGGTCTGGTTGAGGGAACCATGACTAGAACTTTAGAAGCATCAGCCTTCAGTCAGTCGTTACTGTTGCCCAGGGTAGAACCACTGTCACAGGACCGTAGCACGGTTGTCAGGGAACACTGTTCACCCGTAATCCACGAGACCTACAAATCCATCTTTATAAATCCAGCAGCATTTTACACATTTTAAAAAAATGTATTTATATCTTTTTGGTTAACTTCTTGGTGTGAAAGTGTTCTGTAAGCAAGTGAGAGGAGCCAATGAAGAAAACAATACCAGGTCTAAACTAGGACAGGCTAGTTTTCCAATAAGATTTTTTGGGGAATTTCTGAGGGGAAAATAAAAAAGAAACACTTCATTTCATCTGTGATATAGCTACCTAAGCAGGCTTAATTAAAAGTGAATCCTGAGGGAAAAGACTAATAAAGGATTGCTAGACATTGGGCTTGCTTTACACATGTTCAGTTTACTTACGTGGCTCTTTATAACAAATTAAATTATAAAAATTAAACTAAAATCTTTCCAGGCTAGATATATTAATAATACTTAATATTTTTTGGCATGTTAAAAATAAACTTGTGTCCACTTGCACAGTTTCCACATTATTATTTGTTTTAAACCTCTACTTTTAATTTTTTTTAAAGATTTTTGTTTATTTTAGAGAGAGTGCACACATAGGAGCGGGGGGCGGGGGGGAGAGGAATAGAGGGGTCAAGCAGACACGGAGCCTGATGCAGGGCTCAATCTCCCGATCCTGAGATCGTGACCTGAGCCGAAATCAAGAGTCCAGTGCTTAACTGACTGAGCCTTCCAGGCACCCCACTCCTCTACTTTTTAATAGTCCAAGATTTTTTTGTTGCTGCTAAATACTTAAAACACTGACTTTGATTGCTGTTCCCAACATGCGTAGGGAAAACACATTTTCTTAAGACATTTTATTTGCAAACTTTCACTTTTTCATAGATGAAGCACACTGCTTTTGTTACACATATTTGGAAAGCCACTTTCATGGTTTGTATTGGAGCACATGTTTATGACGTTTTCCTACAGCACCTGTTCTGTAAATGTCAGCGTGTACCCAGGTTGGCTCTCTGTTGTCTTAAGTAGACTCAGAAGCTGGGACAAGAGGGCATATGAGACACATTCAACATTTTGCTCAGTGGGGCCCTTGTTGCCTGCGGTGCTCTCATCTAAATATATCAAGTCCTTGTTTTATATTAGACAGAGGTTTAGAAGCTGAGGTTGAAAGATCCTGAACCCACTTCCTGTCGTAATCTGGGAATCTAGGTGTTACAACTTGGGGAGGGTTGGTAAGGCAAACAAGTGAGGAAATAGGTAGACCCCTAGTTATTTCACCTTTGTGAGGACAAGTGAGGGAAGAATGGAACATAGATCCCAACATACTTAAAATGTTAAGACAATAGGCCTTATCTAAGACAGCAGTGATACTCAAAATAAGGAATACCCAATATGACAGTGGCACAGAGAAATTAGAATAAACAGCTTGGTGGCCTTGATCAACTTCCATTTTCGTGAGGGGGATACAGGCAATGGCAAGTAAACAAATACCTTGATTATTTTTACATAATAATAAGTGCTAGAAGTTAAATAAAACCAAGTAATAGAATTAAGCATAGCAAAGAGGGTAGGTCCTTTTTAAAATGGGAGGTCTGGAAGACCTCTCTAAGGAGGTGCCACATGAGTAAGATAGGAACGAAAAGAAAGATAATTCCAGGCTGTTGGAATGAATAGTGCCAAGATCCTAAAACAGGAATTAACTCGGCATGTTCAGTGTAAAGAAAGTAAACCACGGAAGGTGTCCAGAAACCAGTCGAATAGATGAGTCTGGAGCCTAGGGGAGCAGTCACGTCTGGAGGTGTTCGAATCATCTGTGGATATAGAATATTTCCTGCTGTGAGACTGGATGACATTATCCTGGGAGGCATATTGACAGAGAAGACTGAAGGTACAGCTGAGTCAAGTTCCCAAGTCCAAGCCCAGACAGCAGGGAAATAAGTAGCTTTGATGGCATTTGAAGGCAAGCCGTAGCCTTCTGTCCTACAACCCAGCATCCCAGCAATGATTTTCAGATACCATTGGCAGTAACAGTCGTCACTGTTAAAAATCATTTCCCCTACGACTGTAGCACTCAAGGGGGGGGGGGGGAAGATGCTGATCCTGTTGCAAGTTATTCCTACCTTTAGGGCAGAGTGATCTACATACTTCTGAAACCAGAATCTGGATGATGTGTTGGATAAACAAGCCTCACACAGCTCTGTTTTACTACATTGGAAAATATGGACTTTTAAACTTCTCAGCACTGCTCTGGAATATATAGTTAACTCTAATTTCACCTTAATGGTATACTAAACATCGATAATCATAATCCATTTAAACACCCAGTGAATCCTTTCCTCCTGCTGAAATATAATAACAGAACTAATATCAAAAACAGAAGAGAAATAATTCCTACTTTACAGCTAATTTGTATCACTATGTTGAAAAACAAGACTTAGAACTTTGTTTCATGAAGATTAATTTAAATACGCAGAAACTTTTCAGAATGACTTTAACATAATTAAACATTTCAAAATACAGTTCTTAGGGAGAATTCCCAAAGGACACTTGATAATATTTCTATCCTTCTCACAAAGTGCTCATTTGAAATTAGTATTTGTTTTTTTTCAATAGAGATCTATGGATTTATCTAATTACTTTGACAGTGCTCAGTGGTTTTTCTAATTAGTCTACTAAAAGCCCTTTTCAGTGGGTAATATTTTGTATTATCAAAAAACTAACTTCCATTTAATAGAAACAAATATGTGCTTCAGTCTTAAAAAGTTCTGCGTGGATATTGTCATTTAAAAAAATTATACTTCAGGATTTCTTTTGGCCTATCATATTTAATCAACTCTCATTCTGTTATGCTGAGTTATTAAAGCAGTATATTATTAGCTTGTTATGTAACAGTTATGTACTGAGCATTGATAATTGTGCTAAACAGATAATCTCCACCATCACAGAGCTTATAGTGAAGAAGGTAGAGAATAATGCATTTAAATAGTGCATGGAAAGTGATAATATGCACAGAAATTGCTATGGGCTTGCAGTGGCTCTGTCCCTAGCCCCGGGGAGTTAGGGACAGCATTGTGCATCAGTGAGCTACTTACTCAGACCTCATTAAGTGTATGCTATTATTTTTATTTTATTTTTTTTCCTTGTTGGTCCTTGAATCCATACAGCTTTAGTTTCTCATATTCTGCACTTGTTCATGTGTTGCTCTGTAAGAATTATTAAATTGTTTTATATGCAGCATTTTGAATTACCTATGACAGTCAACTTAGTACATGAATGGATAAAGAGGAGGGTATTCTAAAGTAAAAAATAAGTATTGGAATAATTCTCTTAAAAATTCATTTTTTCCCTCCAAAGTAAAACAATATATATATATATATATATATATATGTAAACATTTGGTAAATACAGAAATGTGTAAAGTAGTTTTAAAAAATCACCCATAAAACCACCTCTCCAAATCAGTCACTTTCATTTTTATGTATGTTTTTATTTTTGTTTTTGGACAAATTTTTTAAATTATAATTCTGCTCTTATATAGTTTGATAGCCTACTTGTTATCCATAGAGCATCATAATATAAACGTTTTTGCATGATATCAAAACTACTAAAGGAGGCTTTTGATTTTCTTGGCTTTTTGTTTGTTTTGCGTTTGAAAGTGAGTATGTAGAATATTCTTTATTTAACTTCAAAAAAAATGAAGCTGAGGGGTGCCTGGGTGGCTCAGTTGGTTAAGTGTCTGACTCTTGATTTCATCTCAGGTCATGATCTCAGGGTGGTGAGATCGAAGGAGCCTACTTAAGATTCTCTCTTTCTCTCAAAAAAAAAAAAAAAATGAAGCTGAATTGTGAAGGCTGACTTAGGAGAAACTGAGAAGAAGGACATGAGGCAGTTCTTTGTCACACTAGAAACACTTTTTTTTTAACCACCTCCCTCCCTCCAAACAATGGTAACAAGTTTGTGGTATCACAGATCTTTTCAGCAGGCAAAATGAATATCATCTTAGAATTTTGGCAAGGGTGCCCTGGAGCCCACCTGGTTACACATTATAGGATTCTTTCAAAAATATGTCCTCTGCTTGATTACATACAGAAAGAGGATACTCATTAAGAAAGTAAGAGAAAAATAGAACCTTATTAAGTAAAATTCTCTCCTATATTACTCTAACCAGGGTGTGGGGGTGCAAGAGTGCCTGGCTCCGGGGTCCCAAACAGACCGGGTTCAGCCACTCACTGCTGACAAAACCCAAAGGCAGAGAGACAAGTGGTGGGGAAACGTGAAAGGAGTTTATTTCAGTGAGGCCACCACTGGGGAGACAGTGGACTAGCACCTCAAAGACTGTCTCCAAAGTGCCGAAAATACTTCCAGGTGTATATAAGGAAAATGTGGGACGAAGGTCAGTGGGTACCTGCAGGTGGGCAGGAAAGGTCAGGCCCATTATTGTCTTGGGGTCAGTCACAAGGGGTCTCGCTGGCTCAGGGCAGTCCTCATTGCTTGAGGGGGTAGTTTCAGTTCCTTGGCAACACAGGATGCTTTGCCTGAAGGGTCTTTTCCCTGCCTTAAGAGATAAGCTGGAAAGAAGAATTTAATCAATTAGGAAGTACACACTGAGGTCAAAATGGAAGTATTTGAAGTCATCTTTCGTTACTACCTAACAATTTATGTAGCAGTCTTTATGGCTGATAGAGTTGAGGGCTTTTATCTCCTTTATTCCCTTTGCAGTCAGTACTGTTATTTTACCCATTTTCCTAGTGAGGGACATGCAGCTTAGAGCCCTGAAATTTTGTGACCCAAATCTTAAGACCAGTATGTGGCAGAGCAGAAGACAGAACTTGGGCCATCTCACCCCTCTGAGTCACTGAGCTAACCAGTGATTTGTCCCTCGACCCTACTTTCCCCCTTCATACGGTTAAAGACTACTCTTCTGTGTCTCTTTTAGTGTTCTCTTTGGATTAAACCCTCTAATTTTTCAGCTATTCTTCGTGACATAATCTGCCTCAAGCTCTGCTCAGTCCTGTACTTGTATGGTTAATTTTTAGTGTAAATTAAAACTTTTACACTTACTGTATTGGATTTAAACTCATTCATGTTGCTGTATTATTTCACCACTTTAAGATCATTTTGAATATTAATTCTGGCACCTAATGTATGTGCTATTGTTTATTTCTGCCACCTGTATCAGTGTATTTCTATTGATTCATCTGAATGATTGTTACGTATATTGATCGGGATCAGGACAAGATGGAACACTTTACAGCACAAGATTCAACCCCATTAGGATGACCTTATCTCATTCATTGGAGCTTCTGGAATGCTTGTGTCATGATAGAATGCAATTCAGGAGTCGTTTAGGTGTTGGTAAAAGAGTAATTTGCTTTAATTCCACTTGCATTTTAAGCCATGCATAGAGTATTCCTCTAAAGTGTGACTATCTAATATATGCTGTCCGAGAAAAGGGTTTATTGTTTTTTTTTTTTTCCTATGAATTTCTCTACAGGAATTACTCCCTGATTCCAAATAACAGTGATTATAGTTTAAACTGGGGATGGAAAATATGTTGAATAACAGGTAATACAAACAAACCCTGGAATTAAGTACTTTGATATGAAATCAATAATGTCATACCATCACCCAATTAAAAGAAATTAAAGAAATTGATGTTTAGATATTGAGTAAATAGAATTTTTATTTGGGATTTGTGAAATGAATTGGAGGTATTTAGTTTCCTTTTCATGAGCTTGATAAGGTGGGTGATTCTATTTGTGATCTACATATGGAGATATTTGCATTCAGAACCCTGTGACTGGGTGTGCTGTGTGTTCATGTATCCCTTGGCCTGCTGGAAATCAGACCCTGTGGAAGACTGTAATCTGTACTGTTGGGCCATTTTGTTGTAAGTATTATTATGAAACCAGCTGAGAATTTTTTAATAAATTTGGATATGCCAATATTTGATATCAAATTGCACTTGGCAGCTTGACAATTACAGTAAAATTTTTAATTTAATAGTATCTTCTTTAATGTTTTAATTGTCATCTTAAATTTCTGGTAATCAAATTCATAGTCAAACACAATCTTGGTAACTAAAAATTCAAGGAAAAAAGAGATATATAATTTTCAACTGTTGTGGACCACGGATTAAATATGACCTCTCTTAATTTGATTACATCTGCAAAGAAGACCCTATTTCCAAATAAGATCACATTCACTGGTACTGAGGGCTTGTACTTGAACATACCTTGTTAGAAGACATTATTTAATCCATAATGGCATTTATTATTTTTTTTATTTTTTTTAAAGATTTTATTTATTTATTTGAGAGAGAGAGAATGAGAGACAGAGAGCATGAGAGGGAGGAGGGTCAGAGGGAGAAGCAGACTCCCTGCCGAGCAGGGAGCCCGATGCGGGACTCGATCCCAAGACTCCAGGATCATGACCTGAGCCGAAGGCAGTCGCTTAACCAACTGAGCCACCCAGGCGCCCTCCATAATGGCATTTAGTAGTGGAAAAGAAACGGCCTAAGACAGAAGTGGAAAAGGTACCTCAGAGATACCAGCAGCCGTGATCCTTTTTGTGTTTCTTTCAGTCTTGACGTTGGTCATCTGCTTGCCTGTTAGTAATCATAACCTCAGACCATTTGTGATTTAAGAAAATTGTAATTTCTCTTTGGAGCATTTTTCCATTGACCTGTTCTTTCAGAAGTCTTTCCAATGAGTCTTCTCAGATCAGAAACCATAAACAAGTATGTCATTTGCGTGTTTAGTTTTATAATGAAACTGCCAAAATGTTTTCCCTGAGTAGCCCATGAATTGAAATCTAATGTTGAATACCTTTGGAATGTTTACTTTCCACAGATGACACCAAAGATTCAATATCAAATAAATCTGTAATGCTTTTGAGGCATGGATTTGAATCCCATATTTTATCAGCCTATTTTTTTTGGAATGAGTCACTTAACTAGCAGATGAGCCTAGTGGTTGGTTTAGCTTTTACATCATAGTGAAACTTTTTCTCTACTCATTAACTCTATTATGTATGTTTATATACTTTCTAGGAGTTTTTAATGGTTATTAATAAAATAATGCACTTTTACATGTTTAAAGGCATACCCAATTAATTTTGTCCTCAAATTAAATCCTTAAAATGTTCAGTGATTGCGCTCCTGAGAGTGCTGTATTACATCTGTAACTAAATACAGGTGCTGTTTTATTGCAGTACCCATTTATGCAAGTGCCATTACCTTACCGTTCTCCCTTAAAATTTGTTTGTAAATGGTTCCTTCAACAATTATCCCTTGTAAACAGCTCTTGTGATAAATGTGTATCTCTAGACAGTGGTTAGAGGGTCTAGCTTCTCTAGCAGGACAAAATCTCAAGCAAATTTATTTTTTTATCTTAACTCTTTTACGTAATATCTCAACTTCCATGCTCATAGCTGTTGCATTTTTTTCTGTGATGGGTTTTTCTACATTGTATCTGGCATTGCTATTTGATGAGTCCTATAGTGTTTTACCTTTGTTCATCTTCAATTGTTTTTTCCCTCATAATTAACTTTTTGTCTTTGTCTTCATGGTTTTATTTTACTTTCATGGTCCTTTTGATCTCTGTGATTTCACAGTTTACCCATAGCTCAAGAGTGAATTTTTTAATAGTTGCAGAGTATATATTTACCTAGATAAAGCTTGGGAATCAATACCATTTTTTAAAGCACTTCATGCATTTTAGCTTCTAAGTAGATAATAGCTGTTTAACTTCATATGTTATAGGACTTCAAAAGTTACATTTTAAAAACTAGGAAATAAGTGCTAAGAAAATTTAAGATTTTTATAAACAACCAGTAGTTAACTACTGTCTTAAGCAGTTACAAATAATAGATGTGATTTTCATGGGATCACTGGATGCTGTCCCTTCATGAACTGGAATTGTCAAATGAACACCACACCTCAGTAAACCTTAGGGAACTATACTGTAATCCAATGGATTGATTCTGTCAAGTAAATAAAAACTTTATTTCTTTGTTTTTTTTTGTTTTTAAGATTTTATTTATTTATCAGAGAGAGAGAGAGACAGAGGCAGGCAGAGGGAGAAGCAGGCTCCTTGCTGAGCAAGGAGCCCGATGTGGGACTCGATCCCAGGACCCTGGGATCATGACCTGAGCCGAAGGCAGAGGCTTAACCGACTGAGCCACCCAGGCGTCCCAAACTTTATTTCTTTGTTAAAAATGAGTCCAGTATTAGGTGCAAAAAAGAACTTTAATGAACATCGAAAAGGTCATTAATTAGTAGTATAATACCATGCATATTAAGTGAGCAACTTGATGAAGATTTCTCAACCATGGCACCATTGACATTTTGGGCCAGATAATTCCTTAATGCAGGTGGCTGTCTTGTGTATTGAAGTAGGTTTAACAGCATCCCTGGCTTCTACACAGTACATGCCAGGAGATAAACATGTTTTGTTTTTTTCTTGTATCCGATTTAATCTTTAGCCTCTCTGTACTTTTAGACTTTGTTGGTAAGAATTTTGAGCCTAGGGATGGGGACAGGATTGTCTCCACTCAAAGAGCCAGGTCGATCCTGTATCTTCCTTGTTTGTTAGCTCTGCGTTAGAATGTGTGCTGAATCTTTTCTGATCTCCCCACCCTTTCAGCAAAACTTGTGGCCCCGTTTCCCATTTCTTCACAACTCCTCTGTATGATTAGTGACTTGTTACATCTTTTGAGCTGAGGAGTTAATACATGATAATAGTTTTGTGGATTACCCTCCCAAATCAGGTTTGAGTTTCGATAGTCCTGAGTCTGAAAAACCTGGGTTAAGTGGAAAGTTTTAAATTAGGACAGGGCCCTTGACAAAGAGGTTTATGGTCAAATTAGTCCTTTAGTGCTTGTAGCACTTCATGGAGCTGAATTTTGTTTGAATCTCTACATTGGAGAGCATGACTTCAAAAGATTGGAAAGTCCCTTATTTGATCGAGATAAAGTGTAGTGTGGTATCTTACACAGTAAAGGATTGAATGAGTGACAGTTTGTGGGCATTATGAGGGGTTGGGGTATGAGCTTGGTTAGGCAGATTTGAATCCCTAAGAGAAATCCCTGAATTATCTTTGATATCTTAAATTTCTTCATCACCTAAATGCTGTCAAACTATCAAATCTCAAGAGTTCTTACTTTGAACCAGCTCTTAAATATTCTTGTCACTTCTTGACTGGGTGTTTGAACACTGAAAGACTTAGCTACTTGTCTCTCCTCCATTCCCCTGATACTGCCAGACTAATTGTTTTAAAGACTGGTTTTGTTGAATCACAAAAAATCTCCTGTGTCCCTCCACACCTGGCTCCATCATGTCTATTCAAATTTGTCTCCTATTCCTAGTGAAAGGAACCTGCTTTCCAGCAGACCAAGGTTTTTTTGTTTGTTTGTTTTTAACTAATTCATGAATATATCAAGCTCATGCCTGTTTGCGCTTTTGCTATGTTTTTCTCTCTTGGGTGGGGTTAAAATATGCCTTCTTGCCACTGATCATATTCTTTCTTATCACCCTAGGTTCAGCTGAAGCCAGGTCCTGCACATAGGGATATACATAAATCCTTTATTCTGTATTGATCTCTACTTGCTTTAACCTGAAAGCATTGACTATAGGCAGTACGCATTTTGGCCCTTAGCAATATATGGCTTTGTTCAAAGTGGTAACAGACAGTTTGTATGTTTTGCTTCTTCAGCTAATTAATACATTTCCGGAAGGCAAGTATTTCATGCTTTTTATATTCCATTAGTATGCAAGTATATGCATAACAGTACCTAGTAAAAACTTATATTAATGGATGGCCAGGTACTGATTGTATTCTATTTTAAGATACTGTAAAACCCAAATCAAGAAAGCGTCTAGAAACTGATATGACCATTTGTAGTCCCAGATTAAAATTAAGGGTGACCTTTCTGGATGTCAGAGAAAGGAAAGTGTTTTTCCTTAGGTGAGAAACTGAAAGTAGAGGTACCTTGGAAAAGGAAAACCAACTAGTGGCTTGTAAAAGGAAATCTGTTTAGCTTATTTGTAATATGTATGTGAATTATGATGCAATTAATGCCACTTTGGATGTGAAATGTGTGTCATATTGAGTTCCTGGTAGTGGAAATGAGTAAATGCAAAAATGGTGATTGATATGGATCATAAAAAATTTTCATTACAGAATTCTAACTGATCTTGATTTCCTTCCTTTCGAATACCCAGATACCTCTCATCACTGCACGAATGGACATTTGAAAGTGCTGTTGTCAGACGCTTGCAATCATGGAAACCTCATCAATGCTGTCCTCATTGAATGATGAGTGTAAATCAGACAATTACATTGAGCCACACTACAAGGAATGGTATCGAGTAGCCATTGATGTACTAATTGAACATGGGTTAGAAGCATACCAAGAATTTCTTGCCAAGGAACGAGTATCAGACTTTCTAGCTGAGGAAGAAATTAATTACATTCTGAAAAATGTCCAGAAAGTTGCACAAAGTACAGCACACGGTACTGATAACTCCTACGATGATACCTCATCTTCAGGGACTTACTGGCCCATTGAATCTGATGTGGAAGCTCCAAATCTTGACTTAGGCTGGCCGTATGTGATGCCGGGACTCTTAGGGGGCACCCATATAGACCTCCTCTTTCATCCACCGAGAGCACAATTACTTACAATTAAGGAAACTATTCGGAAGATGATCAAAGAAGCAAGAAAGGTAATATTTTCCATTTCTAAATGAAATTTTTCTTTTAAGTGAAATTTTTTTTTTTTTTCATTGAAGTAGAGTTGACACACAATGTTACATTAGTTTCATGTGTATAACATAGGGATTCAACAAGTCAGTACCTTATCTGGTGCTCACCACAAGTGTAGTAACCGTCTGTCACCATACAACACTATTATAATACCATTGACTACATTCCCTATGTTGTACCTTTCATCCCTGTGACTTATTCATTCCACTCAAAATGAAAAATATGAAATATGTGGAAAATGCACCAGAGTAGTATAACAGATATGTATGTTAAAAGAATCTCTGTATGTGTAGACCATGCCTATTATTCTCAGAAAATATGCATATGAATACATAGGAGAGTTGTACTTCCCATATCTTGTGTGTATTTAACAGAGTGGTTAGGTCCCTGCTGCAGGAGATTTCCTTCTTTTAATGTACCTTCTTCTCCCTTTGAAGGCTATATGAAGGTATATGAATTGGCAACAAGATGATGTGATACATTCCTTGAGTTCAAAGCACTTGTATTTTCCTTAATCTCTGAAAGGAAATGTGTTATTGGTAAATCTGGTGAAATTTTTTTTGTACTCAAAAGGACTGAGCCCTAATTCTTGCTCTGGACATAGTTTATGCTGTTAAATAAACCGTAGATTTACTTATTAATTTCCTCAGTTGTGTGGAAATGGTATAAAATCAGGCATGACAATGTAAAATTCTGAGGTAAGGTCCTGAGCTACTTAGCATTTTAAGGCCTCTGTGTTCTTTATTAAATATTTATATTGGCTTATAAATCTCAGAAATTCTATTTTAGGTCTCAAAAACAAAAAAAAAACTAGAAATTTTCTTTTAATCAATCAAATAAAAGTTGTTGAGTGTTTTCTAGGTACTCAGTACCATGATAGACAATTTTGAGATTACAACAAAATTACCTAAGCTCTTTTTTGACTCAGTCTAGAGTTTTAAAAATGAATGGATAAGGAGTTATGATTTTTCCCTATGAAGTGTCTATTTCTTACAGATGCCATTTAATATAGAAATGTAAATCTAAAAGGGACTTGAGGGTCCACACATACATGACATTGCTTTGTTTCGTGTCACCAAGACCCAGAAATGCTCCAGAAGCTTGCTTTTATGGAGTACAGAAATATAAGACCCTTGAAATTCTCAGTGACATTATAGTTTGCAAGATAGGCAACTAAAAGCCTCCCAATCATGTTAGGGAAACACAGTGTTCTGAGGCTAATGTTAAATGTAGGCTTTGCAAAAGTAAGGTGACTTTTTTTTCCCCTATACCTTTTGAACTCAAATAACCTGGCTTTTAGCCATGAACTTAGCAGTATTACATGAGAGAAAGTACTGATCTATTCCATTTGTTAAAAATTAGCTATAAAATCAGGCACATGGTAGGTGTCCAAACTTATTGAATTAAACTGTCAGTTAAATTTTCTGGATTGAACCATGAGTATTTTTTATTTTATTTTATTTTTTAAAATTTAATTTATTTAACAGAGAGAGAGAAATAGAGCAGAAGTGGGGGAGGGTGCAGCAGAGGGAGAGGGAGAAGCAGGCTTGCCGCTGAACTGGGAGTCCAACATACAGGTCTCAATCCCAGGACCCTGGGTTCATGACCTGAGCCAAAGGCAGATGCTTAACTGACTGAGCCACCCAGGCGCCCCAAGTATTTTTAATACTTTACTGTTTACTCTGTGGACATGTCATAGAATTGTATTTTGTAGAACAACAGAACGAAAGTCAAGAATATATATGAATCCTTGTAAAGGTAGAATAACAAATATCAGGTACTATAACATTTGCTCATTTTTGTTTCAGGAGACAGTATGTTTTTGAACTATAATAGTAACTGAAAATTTAGAACATCAGTGAAGATTAATATTATGGTAAACTTAGTTATGAATTCATGAGCCTACATCACAGCTAGTTTCCTTCGGAGCATTGCATTTCTGTGATGCAAAATGAAATTCAGGAGATATCATAAGTTCTTGGGCTAGCACTCACTGGAAACTGAACATTCGTCATGACCGTTTGGTGTGTTTTTCTTTCTTTCTAATGTGGCAACTATTTATTTAGTGAGCCTCTGAAAGTAATATCCTCTGCCTGGTCATTGTCTGCTGGGAACTCCCACTTGCACTGGCAAGATGAGGAACGTGAAGTCCATACTATAAACAGTGATCTAATGGTCTGCTTCTCTTCCACAAAATCAAAATGGCATGAAATAAGAAAACCTTTATTGGGTTTTGTGTGTACATACCCAAGCTGAATTCAAAGAAAGAGAATTATTTGAACCTTGTTCATTTGAATATAAATCAAACCAGATAACATAGTGTTTTGTTTTCCAAAAGTGTTGGAGAATGTTTTAATTTCTACTGGGTTGCATTAAATATTGAGGTCAAGTGGTGTGTGTATACACACACACACACACACACACACACACATATGTAATGTATAATTCCCTAGTCTTTTGGAAATATCTTTGCGTGTCACTATGTCTACTTAAAGATTTTAGAAGGATACAATACTCCAGAAAAGAAAAAGTTATTGAACCCATTTTTTACAAAATGTTACACTATTTAGCCCACAACTGGACAAGGTCTTATGAAAAAATTTAAAATAAGAAGAGCAAATATTATTTTGAAGTAAAAGCTAATCAGAACACATTGTAGATTCAGTGTGATTTTCATGACTATCATTACTCAGCAGATAAGTCAGGTTCTTATAATCTTTGGAATCAAAGGAAGCTTATTAGTTATCAGGGTCAACTTTCTGTTTTCAAACTATTTTCAGAAGACAAATTCTCTTTATTGGATAACTCAATGAATTGTCATGGCATTATGAAGAGGAAGGCATTTTTTCCATAAAGTGTTTGAGTAATGTATATATGTATATTTTTTTACTTATTTTTTTTTAAGATTTTATTTATTTCTTTGACAGAGACACAGCGAGAGAGGGAACACAAGCAGGGGGAGTGGGAGAGGGAGAAGCAGGCTTCCCGCTGAGCAGGGAGCCCGATGCGGGGCTCGATCCCAGAACCCTGGGATCATGACCTGAGCCGAAGGCAGACGCTTAATGACTGAGCCACCCAGGCGCCCCTGAGTAATGTATATTTTAATGAATAGAACGAATTTTCTTGCCTTCAGATTTCTTAGGGAGATTCTTTAGGTAATCAACATTATGAAACTGTTGAGATATGAAGCCAAACAGGTAGGGCTAAGAACCAGCAAAGCAGAACCCAAGAAAAGTGATCTCGGAGAATAATTTAAGTCCATTTTCACTGTTCTGTTTGCAATTGACAGAAGATACTTATGAAAAAAAAAGTCATATTATGGAAAAAATCTTAAAATAATGAAAAGAATCCAAAAGCACTTTTCTTAGAGGTCCAAGCATTGGAAGTCTGACCACCAAATTAACCTTCTAGTCCCTTGATAAAGGAAATAAAAATGATACTATATCATATCTATCTGTACTGGAAATACCTTGTTTTTAAATTTCACTGATTTATATGCTCTTGTTTCTTTTTTTTTTTAAGATTTTTTTTTTTAAATTTATTTATTTGACAGAGAGAGAGAGAGAGACAGCAAGAGAGGGAACACAAGCGGGGGAGTGGGAGAGGGAGAAGCAGGCTTCCCACCGAGCAGAGAGCCGGATGCGGGGCTTGATCCCAGGACCCTGGGATCATAACCTGGCCGAAGGCAGACGCTTAAGGACTGAGCTACCCAGGCGCCCCTATATGCTCTTGTTTCTATCTCAAGTCACACAGTCTCTGAATGACTCTACTTTTATAAGCAAAATATAATCTTTATAGTATTTGAAAGATCCGTAGATTTGTTTTTATTTGCTCATTTTTTTTTTTTTTTTTTTTTTGCCAGTTGTCACTCAGAAATTGTATAAAGTGGGCACCTGGGTAGCTCAGTCAGTTAAGGGTCTGCCTTCGCTCAGGTCATGACCCCGGGGTCCTGGGATCAAGTCCCATATTGGGCTCCCTGCTCAGTGGGGTCTGCTGCGTGCACTCTCTCTCTCTCCCTCTGTCAAAAACAAACAAACAAAAACCTTAAGTTGTATAGAGGTTTTTTGTTTTGTTTTCTTTTTCCATTTGTTTGTTTTTTCTTTGTATGCTTATTTTGTTATTAGAGAATTTTCCTTTGGGAAAATCCAGTTAGAAATAACTTCTTACTTGTGCCCTTAGTGGGCCATATTTTTATTGACTGGCTCTTTTTTCTAACTCCTTCCTATTTTTCCCTATGTGGTTGCCATAATTATATTTGGGTGAACTTTATATAATCTGATAGCGTCTAGCAAGACTTTTCCCAGGTAATTACTTGTCTCTCAAGAGGTGTTCCCAAAATGATATATGCATGTATTCCTAATTACTGTGAACACCTCTCATGAAAGTATCCTCTCTAATTACTTTAAAAAGTCATCTTTCATTAAAGTAATTTTTCTTCTGGCCTCTCGGTGGATATCCATAAAGTTAAGATTTCTGATAGTCTTGAATATGTGAATGCTTAACCAGAATGCTATTTTCATCTGTTTCCTTATTCTAGGCTAGCTGGTTCTGTGAGGTATGAATCTTACTCTTGTGAAATAGGGACTCAAGAAGACACAGAAGCATGAATCTAGTGAGAATTAGGGCAGAGTAGTTCCTGAGGTGTTTTATACTACCTCTCCTGAGTCACTGCTGTTGGGTGTGGCAGATACGGCCAGGGGAGCTATTAGTAATACTGAGAAACATTAACCACTAATTGGCCCATGGCCACAGATGGGAAGGTGAACAGATGATGGGGCTTATCCTGGGATTTGCCTGGCATTATAAAGGTAGTACTAGACTAGAGGCTCTATTATCAGGGGTCTACCACTAACTAGTTAGAGATTGAACAGGTCATTGTACCTCCCCAGGTATCTTCATTTATGTAGTGAAAGACAGGAAGCAAAGCCTTTCAGTATTTTTTTTTTTTTTTTTTTGAATCTGATGTTCCTGTCCAGATCTCTAATAGTGCTTCCCAATTCAAGATTATTTCAATATGTTATACTCCTTGCTGAATTAGTCCATTATATGAATAATTTTTTTGTGTTACAGTGTGTCACTTCCATCTGCATGACTTTGTGATCATATCCTTCCCAGCAAAGTGATATTGATGTATTTATCAGTGCCTTTATTAGGCTAGGATCATCACTGCCCTGATGTTCCCGATTTTTATTAAGAATTTCCTCTCTGCCCTCCCTGTTGCAACTCTCACTGTGAATACTTTCATTGAACTTGAGTCAAAATTAGTTTTTTCCAGGAAATGTTTTTTTTTGTGTAGTTAGATTTAATGACATTTTTTATCCTGTGGCATTAATTTGAATACCTCTTCTCTAAAATGTATTACATGTTCATATATATATATATATATATATATATATATATATATATATACACACACACACACACATTGTGTATATGTGTGAGAGAGAGAGAGAGAGAGCGGTATCTTGTTAAAATTGCTGTGCTAACTGTTGTTGTGTCTGTAGGGGAATCCACTTTCTCCACTGAGCACCTGGTGCTCTACAGGGAGGTAACACATTCCACATTCTTCCCAGTTCATTTACCTACTCCCTTCTTCTACTATTAGCAGTAACTCTGATGATACTAAGTATACAGTTTTTTAACACAATTACTTACGGGAGGGGAGAGGAAAGAAGGCACCATGCAGGGACTCGGACCTTATTGCACGATCAGGTTATGAGCTTCCTTAGTTGACTTGAAAACGTGTATGGACAAAACACTGTAACTTCTCTCTCTCTCTCTCTCTCTTTTTAAATTACCCAAATTCAAATAATGCTCTTTTTTAAAGAGGCTTCAGGGAATGGTATGAAGGCTCTGAATCTTGGAGTCAGTTAGGGCTGGGTTGAATCCCAGTTCAAATAGCTGTTTGTATTAGCTATCATACTACAAGCTCTCTGAGCTTTATTTTTCCCATCTGTAAAATGGCGATGCTAATACTCCATGGGCTCCTTGTGAGGATGGAGTTGACATGGTTGACATGTCAAGCATGACACATACACATTTATTTATTGATTTATTTATTTGTCAGAGAGAGCACAAGCAGGGGGAGTGGCAGGCAGAGGGAGAAGCAGACTCTGCACCCAGCAAGGAGCCCAGTACCGGACTCCATCCCAGGATCTCAGGATCCCAGGACCTGAGCCGAAGGCAGACGCCTAACCGACTGAGCCACCCAGGTGCCCAGACTCATATCCCTTTAGAGCCAAGCTAGAAAAATAACGCTGCAGAGGAGAAGAAGGCATGTGGTATTCCAGCAGGGAGTGAAAAGAACATGGGCAAAGGGAAGATAACTTGACTCTGTAGGCATTCTTGTTTAAAAATCTAATAAATGAAACATACCTTGGAGCTAAATGAGATAAACTTAGGACCTCAAGTGCACACTGAGGCATCTTATCAAAAGTTAACTTTCATGAGAATAAGAGGATATAACTGTCCTTTACTTATCTGTCCTTCTAATGAGATGTAAAATGTAATGGGGGTTTGCTGCGGGAGCCTTTTTGAGATGATGAGGGCTGTAACACCAGACTGACATTTTGTATTTAAAGGATTCTGCCTGCCCTTCTATAGTTGCCACAGATTCATCATGTGGTGTATACTTTTATATTAATTATTCTTTTTTTAAAACTAGTAACTCTTCAAATTATCTTGAGAAAAAATTGTTGGCTTTTATCATCAGGACTAAAAGTGGGATCTGGTTTTGAGTAATGGATTTATATTATGTAATCTAGTAACAGTATCAGGTAATATTTACTGAGTGCATATGTGTCAGGCACTGTGCTAAGTACTTTACGTGCATTACCTTAAAATGACCTTCACAACTACCCTGTGAATTATGTACTTTTTATCATCCATATTTTACTGATGGATAATCTGCTTTTTTTGTGATAGGTATGCCTCCAAAATGATCATAATTGGAAAGTAGTGATGACAGCCTATTCCTAAATGAAGGTATTAGAAGATATGGTTGAGAGGCTCTAGGATTAAAACTAGATGGTGGAGATGTAGAAGCACTGGTTTCTAAATGAACCACGTAGAAAGCCATTGTGGGCTTGCTATTAGAGGTCACAGTAACCTATCTGCCACTGACAGAAGGTTGTGATTAAGTTGATGAGATGTAGCATCTAGGTTGCAGACTACATCAGGAGGCACTAAAAAGAAATGGGATCTCTTGAGTTTAAATGCAGGGGAAATTTGAAGAAGTAAGGGAAGGGGCAGTCAGATAATGAAGCTGTCCTTTGGTCTCTTCAGGCTTCAGCTGTGAGAGGGGGATCAGTCAGTCTTTGGCCAACCTCATGGGTAAAAAATATGACAGGTTGTTCATTCATTCAAGCAAATATTTAATGCCTACTGTATGTCAGGTACTGTTCTAAATTCTATGGATACATAAGAGGGTAAAGTACATAGGAAACCCTGCCTTTGAATGGAGCTTACATACAAGTGAGGTAGATAATAAGCATAATAAATGAGGAGTGGTATGGAGAAAAAGAAAACAAAGCACAAATAGGTTGGGTCAGGAGGATTGAGAGTGATGGTGGTGTTAGTCTGCATTTTAAATAGGGTGCTCAGAGTATACCTCATCAAGAAAGCGACAGTTGAGGAAAGAGGAAATGAGACAGCATCTCTTTGCGGCAGAGTAGGCTAGAGGTAGGGTAAGCTTTAGGGCAGGAACGTGGCTTCCTGTTTGTTAGAGGATGCCATTAAGGATGCCAGTTGCTGGACCCAGGAAAGAGGGGAGATGCGTAGGTGGGTTCAGGAAGTAACGTGGAGAGCCGCATGAGCTATTATAAGGATCTTGGTTTATATATTCTATGTAAAATAGGGAGCCACTGGAGAATTTTGAGCAAAAGAAAGACACAATCAATTTCAAATATGCTATATTAAAGGATACATCTGGCTGCAATATTGAAAATTGACTATAGGGCTCAAGAATAAGCACATCAGAGGCTCTGAAAATAATTCAAGTATGAGACGATGATACATTAAATGGTTGGGATGGCAGCAGTGATGGTTAGTTTTTGGACATATTTTGAAGACAGTAAATGTGGGTGTGAAATAAGTTAAAGAGTTACTCCAAAATTTTTGGCCTGAGCAATTGGAATGATGGCATTGTCATTTGAGGGTGGCATCGGTCATCAGAGAGTTGGAATCAGGAAGCACAGAGACCAGGTTACAGAGGCCTGGAAGTTCCTATTTTTACCACTTCCCCAGGATGGTTGACCAGTAACCTAGCCACCAAGACCTACAGACATGTCTGAGTAGACATTAGGGATCACATTTGAATCCAAACACAGACTGGACTTGGAGATCAGTCCTGATCCTGAGGACATAGGTGAGGGATGGAAAGTAACTTACATAAGATTCGGATACAAAGTAATGAGCGAATGGAGTGAGAGATAAGAAGACTGACTGGCTGGATGCTGACCCAGGAACTGATAAAGCAGGAGCTTACATAACCTGCTGAGATGTGGAACCTCCCAAAAGCAATTATTTAGCAACTCTCATATGCTGGGTCAGGTGAGTGAAAGACAGAATAAGACACTGGGAAGTTGTCACTTGGGAGGTCACTATTTTCACAGGTCATTTGGGTGAATAAATTTGGCATTTTCAGATAGTAGGGAATGTGGAGTGAGGAGAGTGGGTTTGAAGAAAAGGAAGGCATGGGTTGGTGGGAGAGGTAGATTGAGATCCAGTTGTGGAGGTCTTTCAAATCAGTTCAGTGGTTATGGCTGGTAGGAGGTCATGAAATAGGGAAAAATACAGGACAGAGATAAGGAAATAAAATCTAGATATTTTCTTCCCTGTAAGAGAAATAGATGGATAGAGAAGTATATGTGCACACAAGGGTGTGTGTATGCATTTTAACACCTTCTGTAGATCTCTGAAATAGAATGTTTATATGTAATATACTTGAGATCCTACTTGAAATTATGTATAAAAATGTCTCCTACTTTTTTCACTTAGGATTTTTCCCATAATAAAATAATTGATTTCCTGTACTGATAAGCAATGGCATCACAAAGCAGGAACAGTGGGAGCTGCCTGCCCTGGATGCGGGTAATAAGGAAGTTCATTATCTCTAGGGAATTTAAAACAACATAAGATTTACTAAAAGGCAGTCTGCTTTTTATTACACCATATGCTGGCAGTTGTAAATAATGTCACTGATGATATGCTACTCCTCACCAGGGCAGATCCCTGCTCCCCCCACCCAACCTTACCCCTTCTGTCATTCCTTGGTACACCAGCGCTGATACGACGAGAGCTCATGGTAATATTCCTTTAGAAAGGAACAATGCTTCATAACTGTTTTTGTGTAATCATTAGACACTCCATAATTAGTTGACTCACAAAGCTTTAAAAGCAGAAAAAAATCAGTACACATTTTTTTCACAAACCAACACTTTCCTTTGGACTGTATTAATTTCTTATTAATAATCACCTTTCAGTTTCCCCCTTAAGAATTCAAACAGACATTTTAAACAAGTAAATAAATGTGAAAAGCAAAAACATTGCCATTTGGCTAAATATCAATCCAATATGTGCTACTGGAAAATCCATAATCATGAAAAAAAAATCAGTATCTGTGTCATAGTAGTCCTGTTAAAGCCTGCTGAAATCCTGGAGCAGTTACTGAAAATAAATAAATAAATAAATAAATAAATAATCATGAACCATGTAGTCTTTATACAAATGGGCTGTTGGAAATTGAGAAAATCCCAAAGTCTGAAGTCACCCAAATGATTAGTAACTATTAGGACAGGTAGTATTCAGGCTTCTCAATTTCCATTACCAGACTTTTTTTTTTTAAAGATTTTATGTATTTATTTATTAGAGAGCATGTGCACATGAGCAGGGGTGGGGGGGGAGGGGAGCAGAGGGAGAGGGACAAATAGACTCAGCACTGAGCAAGGAGCCCAGTGTGGGGCCCTACCCCATGACCCCAAGATCATGACCTGAGCCAAAATCAAGTTAGACACTCAACCGACTGAGCCACCCAGGCGCCCCTGCATTAATCAGACTTTTTTATGTTATGTTGCTTCTCTACTGGGAAGGAGAAGTAAATTTCTCAACAACATCAATAATATCTAATGTTCATTGAATGGCATGTGCCAGGCAGGGTTCTAGGCTCTTTAAATGTATTAACATATTCATAACCGCTCTCTAAGATAGATAGCTCTGTTGCCTCCTTTCCGAGGTGAGAACAAAGAGGTTAAATAACTTATGCTAGGGTTTAGAAGTAGGAAATGGCAATGCTGGTATTTGAGCCCTGGCAGGGAGTCCAAACAGAACACATAACGATCAATGTTACCTCTGATAGACCATTCCATGCTGGTACTGTGGAGACCAGCTGAACTCCCACCATGCTTTTGTGCAGGTGCTGTCACATTTGAGTCCTGCTTATCTACCAGATAAAGTCCATCTCAGTAGGCACATATGAGGCTCTTCCTGTGTCCTTTTGTGCTTTATCTTCTTCCTCCTTCCATCAGTCACCTTAAACTCCAGTTTTATTCAATTGCCATTTTCTGGACATTCCATGGTAACTTATTCCTTCTTAATTTTGTAATGGTTATTTCCCTACTTGAAGAATCCTTTTCTGTATTGTCTCCTATTCAGTTTTTAAAAACCCTTGTTAATGATGAGTCACCTCCTATGATATTGCCACTTTGTATTTGTCCTTTGATTTTAGATGAGCTGTATTCTCCATTCTGTCATAGGGTTCAGGATTCTTATTCTTTTCTCTCTTAAAAAAAAAACAACTGGGTTATTTTCTTTTTAAGATTAGATTCATATTTTTAATTGAAATATAATTAACATACAATGTCTTTGTTTCAGGTGTACAACATATTGATTCAACAGTTCTATACATTGCTCAATGCTCACCATGACAAATGTAGTTACCATCTATCACGATGCAACATTATTTTTTAAAATTGATTTGTAATCTTTTTCTTTGCTGTATATGAATTCTTTGTTAGATACATATATTGCAAATATCTTCTATGGCTTACTTTTTCACCCTGGTAATGGTATTTTTTTGATAAACAGAAGTTCTTCATTTTAACATAGCCCAGTCTTTTAAGGTTAGCTATTTCAGAGTTTCTTGGAGGAAATATTCGCCTATCCTAAGATTTATTGGCTTTTAGAAGTTTTATTTTATCTTTCATATTTGGGTATACAAATCCTTCCAGTATTGATTTATATGTATGATGTGAGGTCAGGGTCCATGTTAATGTTTGTACGAAGATCTAGTTGACCCAGCACCTTTAATTGGCAAATCATCCTTTCCATGCTGTACTACAGTGTTACTATTGCCCTAAATCATGTAACCACTTATATATACTGGTATATTTCTGGTCTCTGTTCTGATGATCTATTTTCTATCCTTGTGCCAAGACCAAAGTATTTTAGTTACCATAGCTTTATAGTAAATCTCTTTGTTTAGTAGTGTAAGTCCTCTGTTGTTTTCATTTTTTTCTCCTGGTATTGCCCTGGCTATTCTAAATCCTCTGCTTTTCTGTAGGAATTTTAAAATCATCTTGTCAATTAAAAAAAAAAATCTGAGATTTTCATTGACATTACGTAGAACAGTTTGAAAAGAATTGGACTTTACAATATTGAATCATTCAATCCATGAACAAGGTATATCCCTTCTTGATACCTTAAAAGTTTTTTGTTCTAATTTTTTTTTGTCGTCTTTACTAGTATATAGAATTGTGTGTGTGTGTGTGTTTTGACTTTGGTCCAATGACTTGATAAATTCACTTATTCAATCCAGTACTTTGTATATAGATTATTTGGAATTTTCTACCTATATCATCATATCTATAAATAATGAGTTTTATTTTCTCATTTAATTTTCAAAGTTTTTGATTACCTTATTACATTGCTAGGTCTTCCATTACAATGTTGGATATAACATGAAATATGAATAGTGCTTCCTGTGGAATTTTTTCTTAAACTCATTTTAATTGTAAAGTCAACTGACTTTTTTTTTTTTTTTTAAGATTTTATTTATTTATTTAAGAGAGAGAGTGAGAGAGAGAGAGAGAGTACAAGAGGGGGGAGCGGGAGAGGGAGAAGCAGACTCCCTGCTGAGCAGGGAGCCCGATGCGGGACTCGATCCCGGGACTCCAGGATCATGACCTGAGCCGAAGGCAGTCGCTTAACCAACTGAGCCACCCAGGCGCCCCAAGTCAACTGACTTTTAATGTTGTTTGTTTAAAGATAATGTGTTTTTTTCTATTTTAAGATTTTCTTCTCTCATTTTCAGTAGCTTTAATATGATGTAACTACATGAGTATGTATTTTTCATTTTTTTTTTCTCTTGGACATATTAAAGCTTCTTGAGTCTGTGTCTTAATGTATTCCTGTTGTTTAAATATCTCAGCTGGCATCTCTTCAAATATTGCTTCTGCCTTATTCTATTTCTCCTCTTCTAGGAATTCTAATTAGAGGTATGACATACATCTTTGTTTCTTTATTTAAAACATCCCATATAAATTTCATACTCATTTTTGTAATTTCCATAACTTTCTTTGTACTTCATTCTGGGTATTTTCTGTATAGTTATCCTTAAGTTACTGTCCCTTCTTCATTTGAGTATTATTTACTATTAAACTCATCCATTGAGTTCTTAATTTTGGTATTGGTATTTTTCAGTCATGTAATTCTTGAATGCCTAAATAACAGTTACTTTAAAGTCTGTTTATGATAATACCAATATCTGGATCACCTACAGGTCTGTTTCTGTTGTTTGTTTTTTCTCTTGGTGTTTGTTCATTTGGTTCTGTCTTCTCATGTGCTTGGGATTTTTTGATTGAATGCTGGATATTTAGTATAAAAAATTGCAGAGGTAATCTCCTTTAGACAGGATTTAGTTTTCTTTGGGTTGACAGCTAAAGTAAGATTAGATCCTCTTATTCCAGATAGGGATTGAGATATAATGAGGCTGAGATTTAGTCTTTCAGAATAGTGGTCTATCTCCAGTTTTCCCTTACTCTTAGGGTAACACTTGTGGGATTTCCTTTAAACACTGAAGGTGTTTACAGGGGCCTTTTTCTTAGAAGAATCTGAACTCCAATGTGATTGTCAAAAACATTCTTAAGCTTTTTCCTCTCTTACCAACTTCCTTCTGTTTGGTTTCTTACCCTTTTACTCAGTGAGAAATTTAGGATTTGGCAAGTGTCTTAAGGGCAATACCACAAGGAATCTTGAGTTCACTTTATTGTGATTCCCTTTGCTCTGTGATAAGGGGTTATTGAGTCCTTTTTGCCTTTGTGGTACTGACCTCCAGTTTTGTTTGTTTTCTCTATCCCTCTGAGATTGCTGGAAGGTCTTCACCATATCTTACCTTGCTACCTGTGCCTTGCTCTGAATTGGCAAATGTGTAACTGTTAGGTGAAAAAGTGGCAGGAAAAATTTGACTTACTTTGTTATTTCTCTTCTATCTATGATCTTGGCCCCACAAATACTGGCTGCCTTAATTATTTTTTTCTGGACCTTATTTCCAGTAGGAGAGTTGGTCTAATAAAATTATCATTAGAGAAATCCCTTTTATTTTATTTTGAATGTATTAGGATGATTAAATATCACAAAATCTGTAGGTGAATTTAAGAAAAAAATAGCACACATATCAGATACATACTAAAGGAGTTTAAAATAAAAACCATTGATAGTGTTCACTTCAGCAGCACATATACTAAAATTGGAATGATACAGAGAAGATTAGCATGGTCCCTGTGCAAGAATGACATGTAGATTCATGAAGCATTCCATAATTTTGCTGGATGGGGGATGGGCCTTAAGGAAGGCATTTGTTGTGATGAGCACTGGGGTGTTATATGTAAGTGATGAATCACTGAATTCTACTCCTGAAACCAATATTGCACTGTATGTTAACTAACCAATATTTAAATAAAAATTTTTAAAAATGATAAGCTATCACTATTTAAATGTTTAGAAAAAAATATTTAGAATTTCTGTCTAGTACAAAAATATAGATATTAACCATTCAGTGAATCAGTTAAAGGCTAGTTTTATTTTATTCTTCTTTTGAGCATTTCCAATATTTTTATGAATGGAAACCATCCTGTGTCTTATTTTAACTTCTCATGCCCTTACTTTGTCAACATTTCTCTGTATAATGCATTGCATGAAACTCATTATTTTAACCAGTATTCCAAAGAAATTTTGTCTGTATAAGCTACAGATGATAAATTCTTGTGCTTAGAGTACTACTCAAAATAGTATACATGTAAGAATATGTTTAGGTATAGATATGCTACCTATGTAAGGATGGACATTCATGTGTATATATGAGGGGATAGGTACAGATTTTCAGTTTTGCATGTTTAAAATATTAGAGAGTCCTTGAAAAACACTTACAAATGTTTAACTGGGAAACTTAATAGGGCTTACGTGCTCTTAGGTTTAAAGTCTTAAAAAATTAACTCTGTGTCACAAATATCATATACAGCCGTATATAATTTAGTAATAGTACTTTATATATATAACTTTTATATTTTAACTGTTTCAGTTAAACTTATTTTTTTAAACAAAAGTATATAATGCCATAATCTATTCAAAACATGAAGATGAAAGCAACCCTGAGTGAAACCAAAAACAAGAATTTTATAGCATTATGTTCTTTACAGTTGTGTTCTCGAAAACATGTTTGGGAAACTGTAATATTAATTTTTTTCAAGTGTATGTTTACTTCATCTTTTTTCCAAAAACATTTGCCACATTCAAACAGTAAATGTATTCATTGAGCCAAGTATACTAATCTTTCTCTCTTTGTAAGTTACATTCCAAGTAGTTTATTTCAGTTAACAGTCCAATTTAAAAAAACATGCAGCTCATTCCTAAAATAAAAGATTGCCCTGTCAGCTGCCACTTTATGTTTTTGTAAAAGTAGACCAATTCTGATTCAATCAACATAGGTTTTAGGATTTATTTACATAGTTTCACAGTAGCAAAATCCCTGGAGCTCAAAGTCACAGATTTCCCAGAGCTTAGTTTCACATAAGTATGTGCGTCCACATTGTTTTATTTTTTTTATTTTTTATTCTTTGGTTTATTTAAATTAATAATTCCAGTATAGTAAACAGTGTGTTTTTTTTTAAATTTTATTTTGTTATGTTATGTTAATCACCATACATTACATCATTAGTTTTTGATGTAGTGTTCATGATTCATTGTTTACGTATCACACCCAGTGCTCCATCCTGGTGATGGGTATTAAAGAGGGCACGTATTGAATGGAGCACACTGTTTTATTTTTAAAGGTGATATCAAAGAAACTGAGAGGTCAAACAATTATTTAAAATAATAGTTCAGGAAATGTGACCCAGAGAATGCACTCACTTGTTACTCGTGTTACTCCCCTCAACACCTGAAGTACAAAAAGTCCATTTTCCTCCCCCGGTTACTACTGAAGAAACTGGTACAGATTGCTCTAACTATGTAACAATATACTCAACTCATGTGGTCATATTAACTGAGAAGAAACAGTGATAACAATTTTTTAAAAATTACGCATTTATCATGGGGCTTAACATTTAAAACTGGACTGAATATCTTTGTTCTCAAATGCCAATGGCTGCTTTGATAAAATCCCCAAAGCTTCCTTCCCAACTGGGGACTTTCTAGGGGAATACCTTTAAGTTTCCAGCTCTTCCACCTCAAATGCTACCCTCTCTTCTAATCTGTTTTCTTCAGAGGAAAAAAAAAAGTCTCTGCTCTTGACCCACACCCCTGATATTCTATTACTTTGATTTTTGTTTTTGTTTTTTACTATAGTTGACACATGATGTTAGATTAGTTTCAGGTGTACAACATAGTGAATCAAGGACTGTGTATGTCATGTGATGCTCACCACAAGAAGTGTAGCTACCATCGGTCACAATACAGGTTACAACATCACTGACTATATTTTCTATGCTGTGTCTTTTTTTTTTTTTTTAAGATTTTATCTATTTATTTGAGAGAAAGAAAGAGAAAACAAGCAGGGGGAGCGGCAGAGGGAGAGGGAGAAGCAGGCTCCCCAATGAGCAATGAGCCCAATGTGGGGCTCTATCCCAGGACCCTGAGATCATGACCTGAGCTGAAGGCAGACACTTAACCAACTGAGCCACCCAGGCACCCCTGCTGTGTTTTTTTATTTCCATGACCCTTATTCATTCCATAACTGGAAACCTGTATCTCCCAGTCCCCTTCACTCATTTGCACCCCCCACCAACTATCAGTTTGTTCCCTGTATTTATAGGTCTGATTCTTCTTTGTGTTTTATTCATTTGTTTTTTAGATTCCACATATAGATAACATCATATGATATTTGTCCTTTGCTCTCTGATTTATTTTACTTTGCATAATATCCTCTAGGTCCATCCATGTTGTCCTAAAAGGCAACATCTCATTCTTTTTTATGGATGAGTAATATTCCATTGTATATATAGACCACATCTTTATCCATTTACCTTATTGACAGACATTTGAGCTGATTCCATATCTTGGCAATTGTAAATACTGCTGCAATAAACATAGGGATGCATATATCTTTTCAAATTAGTGTTTTCATTTTCTTTGGGTAAATATCCAGTAGTGGAATGATTAGATCCTATGGTATTTCTATTTTTAATTTTTTGAGGAACCTTCATACTGTTTTCCACAGTGGCTGTACTAATTTACATCCCTACCAAGAGTGCGGAAAGGTTCCTTTTTCTCCACATCCTTGCCACCACTTGCTATTTCTTGTCTTCTTGATTCTAGCCATTCTAACAGATGTGAGGTGATACCTCATTGTGGTTTTGATTTGCATTTCCCTGATGATTAGTGATGTTGAGTATCTTTTCATGTGTCACTTAGCTATCTGTATGTTTTGTTTTGTTTTTGTAAAAATGTCTATTCAGGTCCTCTGGCCCATTTTTAATTGGATTATTATTATATATTTATATATTTTGGGTACTAAGCCTTTATTGGATATATCATATGCAAAGAACTATTAGAAATAATAAATGAATTCAGTAAAGTTGCAGGATATAAAATTAGTACCTAGAAATCAATTGTGTTTCTATACAGTAGTAATGAAGTGGCAGAAGGAGAAATTAAGAAAACAGTTCTATTTACATTTGCACCAAAAATAATAAACTTAGCCAAGGAGGTGAAAGATCTGCCTGTACTCTAAACTATAAAACATTGATGAGAGAAATTGAAGGTGATACAAGCAAATGGAAAGGTGTTCCATGCTCGTGGATTGGAAGAATTAATATTGTTAAAATGTCCATAGTACCCAAAGCAATCTATAGGTTCAGTGCAATACCTATCAAAATACCAATAATATTTTCCACAACACTAGAAAAAATAATGCTAAAATTTGTATGGAACCACAAAAAATTCTGAATAGCCAAAGCAATATGGAGAAAGAAGAACAAAGCTGGGGTATCACAATCTCAGACTTCAAGATATACTACAAAGCTGTAGTAATCCAAACAGTAAGGTACTGGTACAAAAATAGATCAGTGGAACAAATAGAGCCCAGGAATAAACCCACACTTATATGGTTAATTAATCTACAACAAAGGAGGCAAGGATATGCAATAAGGAAAAGACAGTCTCTAAAATAAATGGTGCTGGGAAAGCTGGAGAGCTACACACCAACAAATGAAACTGGCCCACCTTCTTACACCATACACAAACATAAACTCAACATGGATTAAAGACCTCAATATATGACCCGAAACCATAAAACTCCTAGAAGGGAGCAGAGGCAGTTATTTCTTTGACATTGGCCATAGCAACATCTTTCTGGATATGTCTCCTCAGGCAAGGGAAACAAAAGCAAAACTAAACTACCGGGACTACATCAAAATAAAAAGCTATTGCACAGTGAAGGAAACAGTCAACAGAATGAAAAGGCAACCTACAGAATGGGAGAAGCTATTACTTTGGTTTTTATACCTTTAATTTGTATTTATGAGTATTTCCTTTCTGCTTTCCAGTATAGCACTACTCTGGAGTGAATTGCTTGCCTCCATCCTGCTATCATTTCTTCTACCATTTTTTTTTATCTCTTATGTTTTAACCATTTATACTTCCTTAAGAAATAGTTTCCATCAAGTGTCTGTACTTCCTTATTTTTCTTTCCTCCCAGTCCTACAGTCTGGATTTCTCTTCCGTTCTTCTCCTCTATAGGTCGCTGTTGTCTGCGTGGTTGAGACACACTGGCGCCCTTTTAGTCACCCTCAGTTTCTTCTGCTTTGCTGTCAGCTAGTGTCAACTTTTAATTCTCTTGCCATTAGTTTCTATGATATTTCTCTATTCATTCTTTTCCTGTACCTTTAACTGTTGTTTCTTAATGTTTCCTGAAAGGGAATGTTTCAAAGATTTTTCTCCTTGGGTCTGTTCTCTCTGTGCATTTTATTCCTTAGTGCTGCCTTCTACTTCACACCTTCAGCTACCAGTGCTATTTATGACTCTGGGCTGGCCTGTCTTCTGAACATTGGTCTTTAATTCTAGCTGACCATCCGGCGGCATCTTTACCTGTGTGGCCCATGGGACTCCTGATGCAATATGTCCAAAGTAACAGCTAGAAATCTATGAACTTCACTATACTTCCCCTCCTGTCATCTCTCAGTGAAAGGCATCATCACTTTCTTAGACACTGAGGCCATCATACTTTGGAATCACATATGATTCATCTCTCTCTCATCTTACCCAGTTCTGTGTGGACTGTACTTAGTGACTCCCTTCTAATGGAAACAACATGGCTGAAGTGATGGTGTGACCAGGTTACAAAAGACATAATGCTTATTCCTTGCTTCCTTTAATACATTCTCTGGGGAAGCCAGCTTCTGTGACTTGAGGTCACTCAGCAGTTTATAGGTAAGCCCAAGGGGTGAGGAAATAAGACCTCCTACCAACAGACATGTAAGTGAAGTGTCTTGGAAGCAGATACGCCTTACCAGCCAATTCCAGGTGACCACAACCTTTGACTCTGAGTCAGAACCACTCAGTTAAGCTGCTCTCAAATTTTTCAACCACATAAACTATGAGATAATAAACATATGTTACTTTAAGCCACTAAATTTGGGGGGCAATTTGCTATGCAATGATAGATAACCAACACAGGAAGCCTGATGTCTGCTAATGAGATGAGATTCCTCCTTAGAATTCTCTTCATTTATACCACTGACATGTTCCTTGACACTGTTTATTTGTATTGTAGTTACTCATCAACAAATTTTATACTTTGGTGAATTAGGGCAAATTTTTACAAGTCTGAACTCTTTAATAACTATGTAAATATATCAGAGCTTAAAATATGAACCAAATTTCTGTATCAATTCAGTAACAACACTTTGTCTTAAGAGATTCTAGATATAATTGTTTACCATCACCTGGTGGTTCTTAAAAGACATTCTCAGCATCTTAAGTTTCATATTTCCAATTATGTTATATGTCAACATCCATGAACCAATTAAAATACTGTAATTCTACTAAAGTTACAAGTTACAGGGCCAATTTCTAAATTAAATTCTAAGGTTGAATACTTGCACAGAGTAATATAGATGGAAAGTGATTCTTTTTTATAAAAACCTAAAGTTTAGCACCAAGGATTCTTCTTTGATAACACTTATATGCAAAGAAATATAAAAAGTAATCTTAAAAAGTACTTTATAATGGACATTTATATGTGTGAGCCCTCAATATTTATGACTATAGCCATCCTACTTCTCCATTTTGGAAGTGATTTGACAATCTAATCACTTTAAGTGTTACAAGTGCTAAAAGATAATTGGTTTTTTTGTCATCTTATTTTAACCTGAATCAGTATGTTTTATGGTGGTCAGAGAACAGTCCTCTTTAATTATGCCACCAAGGAAACTCTTCTTTTCCATTTGGACATTTATATTTGTAGAGGGTTAGTTTAAGGGTGAGGGAGAAGAGTTCTTTCTAGGCTCATATTTAACAGTGTAGCCTTTGCTCTTTAATCACATTAATTCTGTAGTATATGCAGCTGGTGGCCTTCGATGACTGGTGTCCACTGCTTTAAGTGACTCTCCCAGGTGTTCCATATTTAAATTCAGGAAGCAATGGATCTACCAAGAATTTACAAACTCTCAAGTCCTAGAAGCATTTTTTTAAATCTCATAATTAGTAGTCAGATGGTATAAGTAGTCTATTGGATTCTGATGAATGTCTTGATTTTATTTAGGATGACAATCCCATAGGTAAATTGGGGAAATATAACCCACTTTCTATAACTTAACATATGTGTCTGATGTCTGCCAATAAAAAACACATATACCAAAAAAAAAAAAAATGGACAGATATAATCTGGTTTATGCAGGTGTCTAATATTTGAGAGAACATACTTGAAGAGATTTTAATTAAGAATATCTGTCATCTTAGGGAAACTAAGAAACAGAACTCTACGGGGGTTTGTCCTCAACCATCTGGTGTTTGAATTAACATTTTTGTTTTTGACTGGAATAAAATACAAAGCCTCTTCCTTAAGTTTGGAAGGGGTACAGGCCCTTGAAATTTAGGATTCTAGTGGAGAATGGTTTTGTTTGGCCAGAAATGTATTAGAAATGAGCAGGGACAAATTTGACATTTTCCTTTCAGAGAGAAAGTTCAGAACATGCAAGTGTACGTGGCAGCTTCGGGCAATGGTTTTGAGCATGGACTCTGGATCCAGACTGGCTCTGAATTGTAGTTCTGCCGACTTAGCTTTTACCATGTGCTAGGTCTGGTGCCCTGTGACTAAAAGAGTATTTCATTGGATCCTCAAAAACACCGTAGGTATGTTTTATTTTTCCATTTTTTCAGATAAACTGAGATTTCAAGAAGTTAAGTAATTTGACCAAGATTAGCAGCTGATACACATGGTAGATGGAAGACTGGAACCTCTCTATGACTTACAGCCAAAGGATTACAAATACTCTATTGTTGTAGACTTTGTAACTCAGAAGGGATCTGGGAAAACAATAACAACAGTAATTTCCAAATGCTGGAAGGGTGAGAATGAGCATTACAAAGAGCTATTGAAGAAATGATCACTCCTGAGCTGGGAGAGAACAAGTTTTGGTTTGAAGGGTGAGAATGAGCATTACAAAGAGCTGTTGAAGAAATGATCACTCCTGAGCTGGGAGAGAACAAGTTTTGGTTTGACTGGAGCAAGCCTATTCTTGGGAAGGTAAAGGGGAGGGTAAAGGCCCCTCAGTCCTTCTCATTTTAGCCGTGCATAAAATTCTATTACACGTCTTTTTACTTCCTTGAGACTGCCTTTGTAACATGTGTACCTTTTCTTTCCTCAGGTAGATGTGCCAGTTTGTGGTTCTGGCTTTTACTTTCACAAGCAGTATGTGTTCAAACACAGTTGTTTCATCAGAGAATGTTAATACACACTCACATGACCAAAGCGACACCTGTTCTAACAGCGAGCATGTGAAGTTCACGTTCATAGTTTTAACTTTGTGTGGTTGTATGTATTGTGTATAATGGTTGTTTCTATTGAGAGACACTTCAACTAAATTAGAGAAAATGGGTTTTAAAACCAATAACCGATAACGTGGCATATTTTTTAAAAAATCTTTGGTTAAAATACTTTATCAATTGCTTGGGCGCCTGGGTGGCTCAGTTGGTTAAGCGACTGCCTTCGGCCCAGGTCATGATCCTGGAGTCCCAGGATCGAGTCCCGCATCGGGCTCCCTGCTCGGCAGGGAGTCTGCTTCTCCCTCTGACCCTCCCCCCTCTCATGTGCTCTCTCTCATTCTCTCTCTCTCAAATAAATAAATAAAATCTTAAAAAAAAAATACTTTATCAATTGCTTAAACCAAAAGTATATGCCTAACGTGTTACCTTTCAAGATTTGGCTGCCTGTTTATAGCATCTAGAATGATTCAGAGAACCAAGAAATCAATGAATCAGCCCTAAAATAGCCAGTATAGACATGACCATAAACTACAGCTTTTTGGTGCAGCACACCACCTGGTCGTCCTCCAGGACCTATTTATCTTTATTTCACACACAATTAAAATAAACTCCCTAATCTTTCCCAACCCAGATCAGGTTACAACTGTTAAATTAGAATACAAGGAGCTATACTGACAAGAAGAGGAAAGATTAGTTTGATATCTTGATAGCAAGAGAAAAACAGTAGGAAGCAGACACAAGAATACCATGAGCCTTAGCAGTTAAGGCCCTAAAATGTAGTGACTGGCGCTGTCAATAACCTTCTAAATTGCCATTGTCAATAAATATACATTTTCACCGTAATTTTTTTATCCTGTACCATTGCTGAATTCATTTATTAGCACTAATAGTATTTTTGATTGCTTTAAGATTATATATATATCATGTATATTTATTGACATTGAAAATATTTACTCTATATTATGATAGGCAAACAATGAATCCCTTTATAAGAATTCTGCAAGTACCCTATAACACATCCAAAAGAAGATAAGAAATAAAAGAAGAGGGGGGGGAAGGCAGGCAGGCGGTCCTGAGACTTATACCCAGTTGTTTTCGACTCATGAACATTTATTATCTCCCTGTGAAAAGGGAGACCAGTGATCCAAACTATGGCTCTTCTGCAATATTCTTACGATTATGGTACATTTAACTGTTTATTAAATTAAAATAACTGTTTATACATTAAAAAAAATAAATTGCCATTGTCTTAGAAATCTTTAATTCCAGATTTAAATTATATTCGGTATACTATGCTTGAAAAGTCAAGGAAGATTGTTCTCTATGTAAGAATGTTTTCCATTTAAAATTGATAGGACAAAGCAACAAACATATTTTGGTCCTTAAAGTCACATTTCTACAACTATCAGGAAAATTACTGTATATGTTAGCCAGGATCCTTGGAAGGAACTTCTCTTTAGTAAAAATCAAGTATATCTGTTAAAAATTAAACACAATTGAATATTATAGTCAAGCCTAGATTCATTTGGAAAAAATAGGAAATGCAAAATAATATAAAAATACATTTGATGCCATCCTGTTAGTATTTAGTTCAAAGTTGTCTATTTTCTTCACTTGAGTCCTCTCTGTTGTTATTAATACTTCATTTAATTTTCTATTCAACACTGCATCCATTCCTTCGCATGTCCTCTCCCTGAGACCCTTTAGGCTACTTACTACCCTCTAACAGACCTGGGATAGCTTTACCTGCTAATTCTGCTTCTACACTGGTGTGGCAGTAACCTGCTACGTGACCTAATGAAAAAACCACAACAGTAACATCTGGATAGTAGATAGTCCCACAGATGGGACACAGCTATGGGTACCATGATTAATCTAAAATAATATTTATAATGTTGCTGATAATGAAAGCCTTGATTGCATTATTATGTATTCTGGGTAGTTTAAATCTTATAAATAGAAAGCTCTTAAGTAAAGTCAGAATTTCTGGCATTTACTTATGTAATATTGCGTTCTCTGTGAATAGAATAGAGGGGCAGAGGGTTAAGGAAATTTTCTTAGAACTTTTGACAGAAATCCTAATAATTTCCATCTGAAAAATTCTGCAGATGTCTGGAAAAATACAAAAGAACACAAAAACCTAACTGTTAAGTTAGCTGTCAAATTCAGGTCAAAGAGTTTAAGCTTTTGTTTGGTAGATTTATATTCTGGAACTTCTTAGTAACTCTTTTTTTTTTTTTTTTTTCCTGGACTAGTAGGATAATATGACAGTAAAAAAGACATGGAAGTAACACTAAGATATCTGACCGAAGAAGAATTGAGCAGCTCAGTTCACAGCAATGCTTTTGGCAAGCAGGGAGGGATTAGGCATGTATAAAATAGAAATAATGCCTGTCCAATTTCAGTGTTTTAGTGTAATCAAGTAAAACAATTGTCTGTGCCAAAGAGAAGACCTGGGAAAATATCTGAATTAGTATACGTTTTTACCCAGCCTTATCAGACATTCTCAAAATCATGCTATCCCTTACATACTTTTCCTTTTTCTATTCAGGTTGGCCCTTCTTAGAGTGGCTAATGTTATGTTATGTTCTCCCTACCCCTTTGGATGTTTTAGCTACTTTTTTTTTTTTTTTTTTTTTTTTGCTTAAGTAGCATTTCCAAGGAACCAACATGGATTTCTCTATATATCCCCTGGGAATTAATGCCAGAGATGAACAAGAAGGTTCTGGCATTTTCTAACTGGCCTATTGCTGTCCTCAGTGCTCTTCTCCTCCAAAGCTGCCTATAGCTCAGAAAAGAATTTTCTGCCAACCCCAAGACTCTGCAGGAATAATAGGAATCCTTGGGAGACTCATCACTAGCTGTGTTCAGGTGGGAAGCAGGCTCGGGTATTCGCTATACTTTGTGCGGAGACTCAAACATGGAGATGGCTGGTCTTGTAGGTCATTTGTTACTTGTTTGGAGATGGCTGGTCTTGTAGGTCATTTGTTACTTGTTGAGAATTGGGACAGAAGCAGAAAGAATGAATTGCTGCCTATCATTAGCTCACAATCACTGTCTTCTGGACATCTCCATCTGAGTGCCTCCACCCCAAACTTAGTATTTGCCCAACTGAACTCTTTATCTCTACCCTTCTTACGAATTGGATATTGCATTTGTATTTTCTCACTAGGATAATGGTATCACCATCTTAACATGCATTGAAAATAGTAACCTTGAAATCCGTTTTTGTTAACTCTTCCCTCTCCCATATACCTTCTTTTACCCCCTTTTAAAATTTTTATCAAGACCTGTTGATTGTCTCACCAACGTATGCCAAATTGGTTTTATCTCTTCTGTCCCCAGTGCCATCTGCTCTACGTCAGGCTTGCATGGTCTCTTGCCCATACTGTTTTGGGAACCTCTTATCTGTCTGTTCTCCTGCAGTGTTCCTTCCTGCTAATTTCTTCTTAACCTTCAAGTTTTAATTAACATGTCTTCTCTGCTAAGCATTTCCTGAACTTCCCACGTTAGTTCAGTATTGCCTTCCATGCTCACGTGCACATCTTTGTAGCACTTACTCATGCCGTGATCCACATCTTTGTTTATGCCTCTGTTTCTCCAACTAGACTTGGAAGCCCTCAAGAAATTTTAAAGGTATACTTTAAAATTCTGAGCACATAGTAAATGTCCAGCATCTTGCTTAAATCAAAATGATGACTAGAACAAGTGCTGATGGGTTGTGAAATCCAGAATTAGTGGTATAAATGGATAAAGTAGAAATCAGGAAGGCCTTATTATTGTATTTTAAACAGACCTTATGTACAGCATTTATGTGAATGAGAGAATAGGTTCCAGGTTTTCCTAAATATTTCTCTCTTAAGCATTTTAAAAACCACAAGCAAATATGATTTACACTGTGATTTTAGGATGTAGTAGTAAATGCGGCAACTCTGTGCCTGAATCAAAATACACAATATTCCAGCACTCTACCTGGTTCTGTCAGTAGTTGGTTCAAAAGCTAGTAGAAATTGCCAAATTGAATGCTTTTCAAGGGTTCATTGGTGACTGAAGATAAGTTGAGCTCCAGGGGCCAAATGACCCAGAGCATACTTTTTAATCATAATGAAATGATTCATAATGAAATGATTCAGGTATAAACAGACAAAAATAAAACCTATACATGAAACAGGTTAAAATAGTTTATTCCATGATACACAGTTTATGAATGATTATAAAATGCAGTATCACATTTAAAATTGACTAGAGTTTTGTGAAAATGTGCACTTGTGTGCAAAATGTAATTATGTACATGAAGTTATTAATGTAATAATTATTATAGCATACTTCAGCTTAATGGTGGGGCTTTGCAGTTTTTAGTATCCTCATGTAAATTACAAGGCAACTTGAAAGCAAGAACATAGAATTTATCTATCTTTAGATCATTGCCTTTCAGTGGGGTGGAGTGATCGGAAGAGAGTGAGGCACTCCCAACCTCATCCCACCATGGCAGCGTATCAGAATCTCTGGGGGCCTTTTCAGACTGTTCATTCTTCTTGGACACAGTAGGAATCGCCGTGTGTAAAGACAGCTTTTCCTTGACGAGAGTTTGTTATTCTGGAAGAATATTAAGGCAGAAAAAATGAGAGTACTATTGAAAAAGGAGTCAGTGGTTGATATCACTTTTGTTTCATATTTGCCTTTTATATTTTCACATACTCAAAATGAAGCATTTATAAAATAATAATTTTGGTGTTACAGATTCTGTCTTTTCTCTTAATCAAGTAAATATTGATGACTAAGGGGAGAAAAAGGGACATATCATTGACAATATATGCATAAATACCTGTAACACATATACATAGTAAATAAAATGCTTGACATAGGAAGGCTGAGCCGACTCTGCTTCTAGCTAAAGGTGGTAAACCTCACATATGTCCCTTTAACAAGGAAGCGAGAGATGCCAAAAGTGAGCATGATAGACCACCCATTCTACTTAGTAAGAATGGCTGGGAAATATGGATGCAAGACCACAGGAACTCTGTTTACATGTGTAACTGCTAAATAACACCAGGCACCGATATACTCACGTTTCAAAAGAATATTAATTGTGTATTCAGACATTAAAGGGCAATCATAGGTCAGAATTTAAATTTCTTCAATAGAACATGACTGTTCTTTGACACGAGTCAACTTTGCTGAGTTGCTGGCAACAAAAGCTATTATGGACACATATGTAGAAAGAACTGGGGATCTGTCTATATATCTAGCCAAATCAGGATTCTTGAGTAGTCTAAAAACAACAAGTCTGAAGGTTAAAGATGATAAATGTCTCAGAATATAATTTATATTGATCCTGCTTTTTTTTTAAGGTTATCCTTGAAATCTGTTGCCCTCCTCTTAATACATTAACCATGTTTTCCTAGATTGGAAACATCATAGGAACTAGGGAATTTGGCAAATGCCTAACTCAACACAGTATCTCAGTAAGCAAAATTGTATCAGGTTTAGTGTGGCTCACCTTTATAAAAAAATTGTATATTATTATGACTTGAAACAAATATGGTAAAAGCTTGTTATAATAAGGCAAAGAGGTGATGGTCTTATCCCCTGAAACAATTATGTTAAAGACTTTCCTGTCCAATGAAAGAAGACGTAACACATCACATACTCACTGAAAGAAGCTTTTAAAAATGCTGTGGTGAGGGCGCCTGGGTGGCTCAGTTGGTTAAGCGACTGCCTTCGGCTCAGGTCATGATCCTGGAGTCCCTGGATCGAGTCCCACATCGGGCTCCCTGCTCGGCAGGGAGTCTGCTTCTCCCTCTGACCCTCCCCCCTCTCATGTGCTGTCTCTCTCATTCTCTCTCTCTCAAATAAATAAATAAAATCTTAAAAAAAAAAAATAAATAAAAAAAAAATAAAAAAAAATAAAAATGCTGTGGTGACACAGCATTGCCATGATAGAGATAATTAATGAAATAACACATAGGTTCTTATAAAAATAGCCTTGCTTCTTTTATCCGTTCTTTTAATATTGAAACAAAAGAAGGAACAGTTGCTGGTTGAAGTCACGCTGTTGAGGTAATATTAAGTTTTACCTTGGAATGACTTTGAAGAGAAGTCAGTATTTTACATTCAGATCATTTTTATTAACCAGCTTGATAAAGAAGTAATTTAAGGTAATTAAGCACTTTAACTCTGACAGGTTGATGTTGTTTAGTGACAGGTGTGTCATTTGTATGGCAAGTAGCTAATTTGAGACTGTATTTTTTTTTTCAGGAGTCCCTCTCCTGCCTCCTTTTCCAGTCTTTAGAGGTCAGCTGTCTTCCCATCCTTGGGTCTTTCTTATTTAGGGAGGATAAGACTGACTTTATTTGCATTCATAATATGTGATTGTGCCACCATTTGCCTGAATCACTTTCAGGACAGTTGTTTATTTCATCTCACTCATGGCAAAGGGATTGCCTTTTGGGATTGAACATTGTTTTCTGTATCTCTGTGCTTTGCTTCTGACACTGAAATCAAACTGCATGTTGTGAGATAGCAGAGTAATTGTGTTTCGTGATGTTGACTCTGAAATTGGAAGACTGTGTCCCCAAATGCACCTACATTTCTATTTCAGAGGCATATGTGAGTCTATAAATCATGAATTCACTTTTAGTAATTTTGGATCATATTTCCATTGTTTTGACTCTACCAACTTCCAGAAGTAGAAATTTTGGAAGTCTGATCCCTAGATGGAATTTTGTCTTATCTAGGGACACATTAGTGGGAATTGTCCAGGTCTATTCCGAGAGTCTTCAACTCTCTTGTGATAATAGTATTTCTGAGAATTCTAATTAGTTTGTCTTGGTTATCGGAGAGGCTACACATGCCCTTCTTAATTACAGTCATCTTGTTTTTGACAATTTCCAATACTTTTGTGTTTGTCTTAAGATAAAAAGACTGCAGAATTCTAGGCAGACCTCCCTTATATTGTATGAGTAAGATTTAAGATTGTTCTCTTCATTTTACTTCTATTACTCTAGTAGTGATGTCCAAAACCTTTTATACGTGTAACCCATTGTTCACTCGGGCAGAAATAAGTCTCATTAAGACAGAATTTTTTAGAGTGCTGGATTACCGTATTTTCTCTCTATGCACAGGAATCTTGAGGGACTCTTTAACTTCAGCCTTTAGGATAAAACGATTTGTTCAGAATGACTGAACTCCCAGTTATGTAAGGTAAAATCTATATAATTTAATTTCATAAATACTTAAAAACATTTTGATAATCCAAAAAATGGAACTAATTCTACTTATAATATTAATACAAATACAACACCAGAGGTGGAAAGAAGACAATAAAAATAACCTGAAATAATTTTGTGATTATAGTTGTATATTTCTCTATATTTCAATAAATGGGTTTCTATCCTACATACTGCTTTGAATCTGGCTTATCTGCACCACTTTTTTCCCCACTATATGATTGTACCATAACTGCAATGCCCTTTTATTTTCCAGACATTTAGGTTATTTGTGTAATTATAGAGAATCCAGTGTTGAACATGCAAATACATACATCTCCACATTTGAGTAATGTTGCCCCTTAGGATAAGTCCAGAGAATTGGTCTGGTGTGGTAAAAAGGTATAGTTTGGTCACCTATTAACTGTAAAGAACATTGCCAGATTGTCATCTTGGAAAATTATTTCAGTTTGTACTCCCTCTGAGATTGCATATGAGTACCTGTTTTCTCTCTTTACCTGCCAGCATTGTGTGTTGTTAATCATTTCAATTTTTTGACATGGTGATAGGTAAAACCTAATAACTAGTTTAATTTGCAATCCTGTCTGTTACTGAGGTCTTGTACATCTTCTCATACATTTATTGGATATGTGTATTGGTTTTAATCATTTTTCTATAGAAGTATTACTCTTTATTTTCTTATTTCCTAACTCCATTAATGTAATACATTGTTTTTCTTCAACTGTTCTAAAATCACCTTTATCAAAAAGCATCTTGAATATATTTTTGACTCATTCTTCTTTCCTTTATTTTTTTTCCATTCCTTTCTACTGATCTATTTTTTTATGTGTTAGAAGCATACTATTTAATTCTAGCAAAATATTACACTTACTCAAATTTTTGTGAATTTTTCTATATATTCACATTTCATTTTCCAGGCAAATATTAGAATCATGACTCCCTATATTTACAGATCATGCACATACAGAGTAGGTTCTGATAGCACTGCCCAGCTCTTCCTCATTAAGGAATTAGTGTCAACTTATCTAGTAGGACTAAGGGAAGAGTTCTTCGTTAGAGTGAAAATTATGTCCTGCACCCTCGATTGTTATTGTCCCACACCATTTGGCCAAGATATTTGCTTTTTAAGGCTCCTATGACTAATCACAAGTAGTTTAAAGTTTTTGTTTACATATTGTTCAGTGTTCAGTTATTAAGTATTGAGTCAACGTTTTAAAAAAATTATAAGTGAAAGACTATTTCTCTTTATTCTAAAATACTTTACAAAGTAGTTGTTCTTCTCAGATATTTAACAGTGTTAGGGAGTGATGATCAGTAAATATGTTGCTATGAAGGCAGTTAACAACAAGTTCACTGAACAAACAAAAATTTGTTCTAAAGCAGTGAATAGCATTATCTTCCAAAAGTCCTAAGGCACCCTGTCAAGTGAATTTACAGATACTACCATGTCTGTCTAGAAGTACTATTGCCCAAAGATTGAATATTGTTGTAACCTAGATATTGCCTCCCCACACTTTTCTGAGGTAATTTAAGATAAAGAGTCATCCACGGTACCCTCCCACCCCCCACCCTCCAGCCCCGATTTAATACCTCTCACAGTGCCTGGCAGAGAATGAGAGCTCAGTACACAGTGTTTTGTTTGTTTGTTTTAAATAAAAAATATACAGATGCACATGACCCCACCTCTGCCCATTTCAGTCGTTAGTGTTTGTTTCATGGATGGGCTTAAGAGGTTCTGGCCCAGATATTAGACTAAGAAATTCAGAACATGAGACTGTAGATGACATTAGCACTAGAGCTGGGAGGCCAACAATAGTCAGGCCCAGAGTTTAGCTCCGGCTACGGGAACGTCACGCAAGCCAAAGTTGGCCAAGTGGACGTGGGAGGCAAAAACTAACTCTGTGGAGAAGCCAAGGGGTCAAGAGAAGCAAAGAAAAAATATATATCCAGAGGGACAGAGAAACAAAATGAGAGAGGAGAAAGGGCTAAGAGGAGAGGGGAAGGGATGGGAGGGAGAATTGATTACCTGTAAGGAAAGGGAAGGATGTTCTGGCAAGGCCTGGGGAGGAATCCCAGAGGCAGGAGCCATGTGGAAGCAAGAATAGAGTGGGCAGAGATGAGGAGGAGCTGCTGGCTAAAGTCATGCCGCTTACTCAGTGTAAAGTCTTCTCTGCTTCCACTCAAGGTAAGAGGAAGAGGGTGAGGAAAGGACAGAGGGGAAGCGGAACTGCTGCAGAGACAGTGTCGGGCATTGGAGCGGTTGGGGGTCACTGTGGGCTCCAGCCGTGCCTGTCGGAGCTGCTCTCATACTGACCACATGGCCAGGAGTCCACTCCTCAGGAAACGGGTCCCCCCATGGCTCCAATGTAAAGGCATCAGTGTGTGTGAGTATGCTGATGGGACTAAACGTGGAGTCTGATCTTGCTTCAGCTGCCCACCCTGTTCCATCACTGCAGAGAACCTAGACTCCATTTAAGTGGCACTTTCAAAGGGCCACAACTTACAGAATGTCTGGCTCAGTTTAGAAATAAACTGGGTCATTTATGCTATTAAGAACTGATAAAAGCAACAGAACCTGTGACAGTGATTCCATATAGGTATCGCATGGACTGAATGGAGCTGCTACTTAATCTATTTTATCTGATCATCTAAATTGAAATGTTTAAAACATCCTTATTTTCCTAGACTCAGAACTCAATCTAAGTCTATACTATAGACTACATTGTGAAAGCAAAACAAGTTATTGACTATTCCTACAGTTGCTTAGGTGATTTTGAAAAATGTGGGGATTTGATATAATGTTGCCAAGAATTATCTTTAAGTCCTGGTAGAATGCTATGACTAATGACATGGTGAAATATCCATCCACAGGTACAACAGGTATGATGCAGTCTCTTTCATCCAATGTGTATTCACGAACCCTTTGGTTAGACATCCTTTCCTGATTATATAGAAATTCATTCCGTTTTATGAGGTGCCCATTTCCATTTTATGTTATTACTGCAACGTATTTAGAGTAAACAGTACCATCAAATATAAACCTCATTACAGTTATATGGAGAAAGCCTACTTTTTAATATGTGCTTTGTATCCATTTTTACCCTGTGCCCTTTCTTGAATGCTGGTTAACTGTAAAAAAAAAAAAAAAAAAAAAAAAAAAAAAAAAAAAAAAAGAAAGAAAGAAAAAGAAAAGAAAGAAACATATTCCAGCCTCTTTTGTTGTTGTTGTTTCTGTAGTGTACAGCCATTATCAAGATAAGTCTTACCATATTTTTAATTAAACTAAAGATTGTTCCTATCATTATTTTATTCAACCAAATAGTATTTAAGAATGTGTTATTTTTCTTAGTGTAATTGTATTTACTGATCTCAATTGTTTAGAAATGTTATAGTGGAAAACCATCAAATTCCAAAGCATTGTTAAAATGTTGCTAAGATATAAAAGTAAAATGTTTGTGCGGCTAACACTTTTGAGTACTGGTCGCCATTCTCATAAAGGGAGTGCTGTGTCTCTTCAGTTCCTTACTCTCTTTGCTCTCATTAGATCTTTACTTTCAACTTCTGTACCTAACATCTCGTTAGCTTGTAGCATAAAGAGCCTCCTGATGGCATGAGACCAAGGAAATAGAAATCTTGGTAACATTTTCATAGGGGATGTGTTTTGTGAAGTTTGTTTGTGTTTGTTTTAGTTTTTGGTTTTTTTTTAAAGGAGCATAGAATCTCAGAGTTTGAAAGAATTTCAGAGGTCAGAATTGACCTAATTTATGCCTTTGATAAATGAATGAATTTCTTCTATTCTGTGCAGGATTCCAGTTAAACACTGTAGTGTTGACCAAATTTCAGAGAACGTATTAAAAATTGAAGGAATCTCAATTTCTAAAGCTAACATGTTTTTTATTATGGCTTGGAAAGGGACCAAATATAAATGTTGTAACATATTTAGTTTGAGTCACCATATGATTTTTATCAAAGAAATAGCATTAAACAGATGTGATATAGAACTCATTATGAAAGAAAATCCACTCAAGGGGTTAAAAAAATTACCACTACTTATTTAAGGCTCTCCTTTACCAAAATTTAGAAGAAGAAAAAAAGTAAGTGGACTTGATATTTGTGCAATAAAAGGCAGCTGTTGCTACCTCATTTGTTGACCCAGTGGAGAGCATTACCTTCTTGGGATTTCATGGGAAAAAAAAAAAAAAAATGCCTAGCAAATGCTAGCAAAGATGCTGAGAAAAGATATTCCACTAATAGAAGTTGTAGTCAGTGATTTCATTCACTCTCAAATTCCTTATTATCTCATTCCACTTTTTTCCCCTTCGTTTCTTTATTAGAAACTAAGCAGTTTCTCTCTTGAGCCATTCTGTTTATACTTTTGTAGCTTTGACTCCTTTAATAGGTACAGTTCTTCCATTCTGAGAAATATTTCTAAGGTACAGCTCTACCACCGAAGAGAAGAGCTCCTTTAAATATTCTGAAACCTGTCTTATGTAAATATTCTGTGAATTTTAGCATGGATGAACATATGATTCATTTTGATTACTTGATTTTTAATTTTTAAATTAATGAGATAGATTTTTCAAACAACCACTTTTCAGCTATACTTTTTAAGAAAAAAATCCAGCTGTAATTTTCATATCTCATATAACTTATGCATATATTGGAAAGCGCCCATAATGATTTTATATACATTTGGAATAGACCCTTCAGACTAAGGTTCTGCCCGTAATGGCTTTAGATATGGCTCTACATAGACTATCGAGAGAAAGTAGAATTCAATACTAGTTTAATCCAATGATAATAACGTGGGGATTATCAGAATTTTTTAGACAACATTCAGAACGTAGCATACATTTTTATTTCAAGAATGCAACTCTGCATCAAACTATTCTTTGCCTCTTATTATCAGTGAAGCATTAACCATACATCTGGGATCAAGTTGGATTCTTTTTTTTTTTTTAAAGATTTTATTTATTTATTTGAGAGAGAATGAGAGAGAGAGCATGAGAGGGGGGAGGGTCAGAGGGAGAAGCAGACTCCCTGCCGAGCAGGGAGCCCGATGTGGGACTCGATCCAGGGACTCCAGGATCATGACCTGAGCCGAAGGCAGTCGCTTAACCAACTGAGCCACCCAGGCGCCCCAAGTTGGATTCTTTTTTCTGTTTTTTTTTTTTTTAAGATTTTATTTATGTGACAGAGACACAGCAAGAGAGGGAATACAAGCAGGGGGAGTGGGAGAGGGAGAAGCAGGCTTCCCGCTGAGCAGGGAGCCCGATGTGGGGCTAGATCCCAGGACCCTGGGATCATGACCTGAGCCGAAGGCAGACACTTAACGACTGAGCCACCCAGGCGCCCCTCAAATTGGATTCTACCAAAAGAGATGGCCACCATGTTCTGGAACCTCCTCAAGTAAACACATTTTCCACTGATTCAGACAAGGGGTCATATGGCATCATATTAGAGTGCTGAACTAGAAGAAAATTAGTTCTAGTTATAACTTCATCGCTTACTGTGTGATATTAAATAAATATCTTAGTTTTTTTTTTTTTTTTAAAGATTTTATTTATTTATTTGACAGAGAGAGAGAGAGAGAGAGCAAGAACACAAGCAGAGGAGTGGGAGAGGGAGAAGCAGGCTTCCCGCTGAGCAGGGAGCCCGATGCGGGGCTCGATCCCAGGACCCCGGGATCATGACCTGAGCCGAAGGCAGACGCCTAACGACTGAGCCACCCAAGCGCCCCTAAATATCTTAGTTTCTGTGATCATTCGCTTTTTGTCACGGATGTCATTGGTCTGTGATACGACTTGTCCAGCCCAACTCATAGAACTGTTTTGAGAAATATGATTCTTATTAATACCTTCCACAGTGCAAATGTTTGTATTCCCAATTTACTACAACCCACATTTTTAACATTTATTATCTGTGGCAATTACAGTATATTTCAGGACATACTTTATTTGAATAGCGGGCAGATAACCTTTTGGAAATCTTCTAGTTTTCTCAGAGAGGTGCACATACATAAAATATTGCCTACAAACGCAAGACTGTAAACATAGTAGTAACAGCAGTCCACGTGCTCCCTTCTACTTCCTTCCTGGAACTCAGTTTTATTTATTTATTTATTTATTTATTATTTATTTATTTATTTTTGAGTACTCAGTTTTAAATGAAAAGCACCATGAGAAGTTTCCAAGACAGTGCTTTATTTAGAAAATCACAAGAATCTTGAGTTCAAAAGAAGAAATGTAAATATTCATTTAAAATATTTGGTTGTTTACTATTTGAAAATAACTACACTTGATGCTTTGGAGAAATAACAGTAATATTATTGAGTTTTATTGGTAAATTGATGGGGACAAAAAAGTGACTGGTATACCTCCCACCATCTGGTAGTTTATTTCTTCCTTGACTAAGTAAGCAGCAGAGCTGAGTGAAATAAATGCTAAAAGTATAAATAAACTACAGATGGAATATAAATTAGGATGCAGTTAATTTAGGCCCAGGGAATTGGCAAAGGCTTTGTAAAAGGGGCCTGCAGGTAGGCTAGGGCCTGAAAGGTAAGTTGGATTTTCCTAGACAAAGGGAAGGATGGGGATTTTAAACAAAAGGAACTGCACAAGTAGTACAATATGAAAGATGGTGAAAGAACATGGCCATCAGAGTGGGATGCATGGAATATGCGGTGATGTATGAAACTAAGAAGAAAAGTTAGATTGGTGAATTCCATTATAAAAAATTCACATTTGATTCCATAAATTATTTTCGAATATTCTGAAGTATAGAACAGAATATGTGAAATTGGAAGCCAGAAGCTTTCTCCTGAGTCTCAGCCCCGAAGACCAGCAGACTATATGGGTTTCCACCTACTGTGTCATAGATGGCTGAAACTCAACAGACCCAAAGCCAAGTTCATTCTTTCCAACCTCCCATCTGCCTATGTCTGTCATCGACGATACCAACTTATCAAGTCACACAACCTAGAAATCTGGATGTTTTCCAGAAGTACACTCTCCTCATGTACTTTGCCATCCAGTTGACTGTCATATGTTGTTTTTGTCACCTCCATCCTAAATATCTCTGAAATCTGGCTTGTGTTCTACATCTTGAGCGTTTTATCCTCTTGCCGCACGCTTGTCAGATCTTTTCCACCTTTCTCTGCCCTTTGGTTTTCGGAGGGCGCTGCAGTAGGCTGCATCACCTGGGTCCTTCCTGCCTGCTTTCCTCTTGGGGGGTAAGGGGTGCCCAGTGGGAGGCACCAACAGGAGAGTGAAGACTGAACAGAGAAAAGTTCATTTTCTTTTTGTTTTTTCCCTGGCACACTCCCTGCTTAAGTTCCAGGCTTTCATCTCCCTTCTTGGTACCCTTAACTGTGCCCACATTTCTGTAAATAGTCTTTTCATAAATTTGTCAACATTAAAACCCTGCAGGAAATTTGTTTTCCTGCCAGAACTCTGAAAGATAGAATCCCCTTTTCCAATTAGGGTTCTGGACTTTTGCAGCAGAATTCTAACTGGTCTTTCTCTGTGCAGACTGCATTCTTCACACTGCTTTGGAGAACTATGTTTTTTGAACATGTGATGTTATGACAGTTTGTATAATAGGAGAATATTCTGTAATGACCAATGTGTGGCATTACATAAATAATATAATCTCAGTTTTGTAAAAAAAAAAAAAAATGTGCATACTCCAGTATGAAAGGGAGATGGCATGGTCCCTGGCATAACTGTGAAAATATTGCTGTTTTTCTTTACTTGGTCTGGGTTTATTTGTTTAATATTTACTCTGGGGGTGGAGAAAATTAGACAAACTGTGTATTTATATAATAGACAAATATTTTATAACTTTTTTTGATATTATAACAATGTTGCTAACTGCTGGTTTGTTTACTTTCTGACCCAGATGCTAGAATTGAAAGAAATGCCCCTAAATTTTACTTAGAAAGTTTGAGTTCAATGTAAAAAAGGGCAGATCTAACATTAAGTCTAAAAAAATAGTGAGGTGATCTTTTAACTGGATATATGAGGTAGGGTTGGGAATCTTTTCTAGATGCTCATGAATTATAATTTAACTTAAAACTAAATATGTTTGATCCCAGGGTTCTGGGATCAAGCCCCGCATTGGGCTCCCTGCTCGGCAGGAAGCCTGCTTCTCCCTCTCCCACTCCCCCTGCTTGTGTTCCCTCTCTCACTGTGTCTCTCTCTGTCAAATAAATAAATAAAATCTTTAAAAAAAAAAAAAACTGAATATGTTATTTAAAATGCTACATTCTATCAGTTATTTAAATTCCCAAGAGCATTTTGCATAACCCTCTTCTACACTCCTCTCAGAGGACAAATTACTTTGGACCCCTTATCAGTTGGCAGGCTTACTGCTGCATATGATTAACTCAATAATAAAAGCTTATGGTTGGATTTCTTACTGAGTTGCTCCACATTTTAATCATTTGGATAATTTTTTCTTCTGCTGTGATTATCTGAATGTTTTAATGCCTATCTAGTATAAGTTTATTTTGCCATTTGATCTATTTCCAAAAATGAAGTCTCAAGAAACCTAAATTATAGGCATATTTAATTTTTTTAAAAAATATTTTACTTGCCCTAATTTTGTTAGAAGGGAAGTACAAATTTAATGTATTATTCCAAGAGAATTTGTGTATAGTTTTTCTTCTTCTTGTCCTCATCTCATTCTGCTCCTCTTTAATCATTAACTTCCATTTTGCCTATATTTACAGCTTGATTAGATGCTTGAGGATGTATTATATGGGACACTTTATTTTTCAAATGTATTTATGGAGAATTATCAGTCAAGGGTGATATATGAGGACATGGAACTTTCTTAATTTTATAGATGAAACAATTGCGTTTAATGTAATGGCAATGGTTGGAATAAATGTGATTATTTCAGCTCTTGATAACAGTCTCATTTTGATAAAACCTCAACTTTCAGATGCAAAATATGTAATAAACAGAAACAGACTTTACGTAGACATAAGACCCGTCCCTTGCTATGAACCTACTTTAGGAAAACAAATAAATTATACTTTATCATTTTCTCAGCAGAGAAAATGAAGATTTTCACAATGGGATTTGAATAATAATATTGAAAACTTGAAAATAAAATAGCTGCTAATAAAATACAAAATCTGTGTCTTCTTATTAGAGCCCCACTGAAAAACATTTACTGTTTTGTGTCTGTATATCGTTTATCTGTATAGAATGACTGCCATTAGGTGTTCAAAATGCTTAAGAAACCTGAAGTGCGTGGGAGAGGGATTATTCAGGAAGTAGTCTAATGCGGCTAAAGTTTTTCAATTTAGCTTGATGGTCTCCTGAAAATTATTATCCGTATCTCCTAGCTTTTAGAAACACTGCTCCCTATACCAAAGGGATGCTGTCTTGCAACTTTCAAGCACCAAAGTGAAAAATAATACACAACTCACAGAAGTTAGTAGTGTGAGAATTACCCAAGAGACAAAAGAGGAGTATTGGAGTTAAATGAGCAGGGGATGAAGTGCATATGATTTGACTATAAGGTAAAGGCATGGCAATGTGTTGAATTCAATACAAAAGCCGCTGCAATTATTTCAAGACTTTAACTCCTTGATATTGAAGTTCCTTATTCCAATAGAAATTACTAGAATAAATAGGATTTGTGGTATTTTTGCCATGCAGTGTGTTTGTTATTTTTTTGTCATGTTAATTAATTATTTATGGTTGGCATTAAAGTGGAACAATTGTTTCCCAAGTAAAGACTACAGCCTCTTAAAGCAGGAATAGAAAGTTTTGTTCTGTTTGTGGTTGTTGTTCTTCTAAGGATTCAGGAATATTTCTTTCAGACAACATTATAAATGAAGAGGATAATGAAGTGAGAAATGTGAAACACTTCACTCACCTTCTCTTTAAATTAGGGACTATAAAGTTCTGCTCAGTATAATAAAAATGTCTATTCTTTCTTTTTTAAATTTTTTTTAAAGATTTTATTTATTTATTAGAGAGAGAATGAGAGAGAGAGCATGAGAGGGGGGAGGGTCAGAGGGAGAAGCAGACTCCCTGCTGAGCAGGGAGCCCGATGCGGGACTCGATCCCGGGTCCCCAGGATCATGACCTGAGCCGAAGGCAGTCGCTTAACCAACTGAGCCACCCAGGTGCCCAAAAATGTCTATTCTTTAAGCTATATTATCACCAACATTTGTTTTTTAGTAATAGCAACTATTTAATGATCCTTTGCCATGTGCTTATAATGCTTATTATTCTTTCTCACGGGCCACTTACCAGCAACTTGATACATGTCATCTTAATTTCTCTAACAATCCTGCAGGATAGGAGTTATTTACTTGATTTTATAGATGAGAAATTTGAGGCTTAAAGAGATTCATTTTCCTCGCTTGATTTCACCTAGTTAGAAAGTGGCTGATCTCAGATTCAAATAGATATGTAAAGACAGACATTTGTAGAAGAAAAGGAAACCTCAAAAAGTGACTTAGGAAGAATGAGTACAAAAATAAATGGAAAATTTGACATGAGTTAAAAAGATAAAAATAGGAAAAGAAAAGATAAGTAATAAGATGAGTCAAACTCTAGTTTCTTGATTACTTAATCTTGTTAGGGAAGTTTTCAAACATACATAAAAGAGAAAATAATATAATGAAACTTCATGCACCCACCACTTATTTCAGTAGTGAGCAACTTGTGGTCAGTTTTGTTTCCTCCATATTCCCCTTTGGTGCTGAATTAAATTAAAGAAAACTACATATATTAGATCATTTCATTTCATCGGTAATTGTTTCAATTTCATTCTCTAAAAAATAAGGGCTTTTAAAAAAACATACATTACAAACCTAAAAAAAATCATTAATATTAAATATCCAGTCAGTATTAAAATTTCCCTATTTGTTACAAAAATGTCTTTGATAGCTATAGAACATTGCTGGAAAATTTCTCAAAAACTTGCTTAAAAATCAACAAGTTCACATTTTTTTAATCCCAATTGATCTCTCACTTTACACCATAAACTCTCTTGATTTCCCCCTAACTTTTTACTGTATTCGTGAGAGCAGATCTTTTTCATTCCCATGCAAGCCCATAATCTGGGCTCTTACCACACACCCAGGGGAACACTTTAACTCTAACCATGAAATGTATGGTATTTCTTTCAGTTACCACTGGTTCTCTTCTTCCCTGTGGTCTTAGCACTTTTGTGTAACCTAATTCGAAGACAAACTCTTCTTCCTGTGCTCACCCTATCCCATTCTAACACCACTGAGATCTTATGCCATCAACCTAATTACCTCTTTCCCATTTTATTCTTTTGGTGTCCACCCAACTTTTCCCATATGCCTAAAAATGCCTAAGCAGTGGTTAAAAAAAGAAGAAGAAGATGACTGCATGGATGGGTGGGTGGATGATGGATAGATGATTGGATGGATAAATAGATGGATAGGTAAATAGAAAAATCAAAGAATACAACTTTTTTAGCACATTGTTTATCACAGTTTTGGCTTTTCTACATACAAAAAAAGTGAAATACTACTTTTGAATTTTAAGTTTTCTTATAATGGTGCTATAATTATCCATTTAATTTGGGTCTCTTATCCCTAATGATCCCAGACTAGCTGCTCTGTGTTGTGTTCCTCAAGCACTTAGCCATTGAATGTTGTCAAAACACCCTTTACAAATTTACCTCCACCCCTTCTTTTTATTTCTGCTACCACTATCCACATTGGGATCCTATACATTTATGCTGCATTAGGATTGAAACCCCCTAACCCCTCTACTGCTGATAGATGTTCCAATTTCTAACTCATCCCATATATACCAACATATTAATCTTCTCAAGTATTGTTTTGATTACATCATTCTTTGACTATAAAGCTTTTAAATGTTTCCCCATTGTGCCTTATGGCATCTGATTAGACTGGCATTCAAGGACTGCCCCCTCCAATCTGGGCCAAATTGACCATTCTAGTCTTTCTAACCTTATGGTTAGCTCCTCCTCAGCAGATTTCCATGTCTCAGCAAAACTGGATCACGAGCTGTTCCCACTGTAGTGCTTCCCTGCCTCTGAGCCTCCCTTACGATTCAGCTCCTATTACCCAAACCCTTCCTCCTCCTCAGGCACTATTCTGCAATGTTCCTAACACACCTGGATTTCCACTCTTTCTTCTCTTTCTCTTTCTGACTGCAGTCCCCTTCACTCCTTTCTTCACGACAGACACCCCTTTATAGTGCAGAAATTCACATACGAGGTATTTCAAGCCCATGGATGATTATGTTTTAGAATAAAAAGATCCTCCCGAGTCTCAGGAAAAAAAGTTAACTTTCGTCAACTCAACAAGATCTAAATTCTGGACCTTAGACTTAAAAGCCTCATCCATTTCTTTAAAGTAAACCTATTTTGACTATGTTTTGAACACTGATGTCTGACATCAGAATGCCATTTTAACAGTGCCCGTTGTAAGGGCTCACGGTCCTGACAGACCTTAGTTATCTAGCTGTCTCATTCTTTCCCTGTGGCAATATGATAGTAAGCCCCAGTATACTTGAAGGCCACAAAATTAGAGTAAGAGGGACTTGTTACATGAGGTTTAGAATGTGTCTGGTTCAGATGCTGTTACTAAACCAAGTCTACTTGGCCAATATTACAGAAAGCTCAAGTTCATGCCTTTGGTCACCCACTTGTCCCTCTGGACAGTACTTAAATGAACGTGGGCAGTATTTGTCTCTGTGACTCTGTTTCCACAGTTAACCAACTGCCATATTCTTCTGTTGAAGCATCTACTTTTATTTATGTTACTGTCATTCATGCGGATTCATTTGACTATCCTCATATTGTGCAGACCTCTCTCTCTGCTAAGGGACTCTTTGTACCAGTGCTTTGATCCACTCTTCAATGACATTTAATTCTTAGAAGGTAGTCTCATTCCCTTATTTAACAAGATCTAAGGAGACACTTCACTCAGCTAGGCTCCAGGTACTAATGGCATACAGTTCTTAGAAGAAATTTTTCTCTTACAGTAGTTTGGTCATAATTTTATTATGGCAAGTATCACATTGATTTATAGTTCTACAAATGAACCTCATAAAAAAAACAAAACTGTGTGCTCCTTGAGAACAGGCATCGTGTAGCTACTGCATCCCAACAAAAATTAATTAAACACCTGATTTATTTCAGGTATACTTATCCTTGGGGGCTAGGTAACAATGTAAATATATTCAAGTTTTGTGGAGTTACAGAAAGTTTTAACTAACCCAATAATTACAGCACATTTACTCAGAACAATTAAATATGTGTTAGTCTAAACAGAGGTTTTATTTAAAATTACAGTTTTTATAAGACTATAAAATGATTTTTAAAGAATTTTCCACTCCTAATTCTTTCTTTCCCAGTGGCTTCCTCTTAAATTTAAAATATTTTTTAAAAAATTATTTCTCATTTTAATGCCATGCTAATACTCATGATTGGTGAAAATTAAAAAGCAAAAACATTTAAAAATATAATGACATACCCTTTGCCATAGTTTTACCTCTTTGGTCAGAATTTTGAATAGTTTAGTTTAAATTAATGATTTAAAATAATAATTACTCTAATAAACTCATTTTCCCCATAATGTTTTCTTTTAAACATCATCAGTGAAAATAACCAATTACACATACAATTTTAGGGCAAAATTGAAAGGTTAATAGCTGTTAAGAAATTAAGTAGAGAAATGTTTATTACTATTAATGAATGGCTGTTGGTCTCAAGTGAATCTTCTGTTCTAGTCAGGTGCCTTATGTATCCATCCCAAGCCTTTTTCCACACCCTGGGTAAAAATTCCAGCCATAATCAAATTTATCTCAATTTTTATTCTGAATTTTGATCCCAAATTTCTTAATACATTTACATGACAGCATTTTAACACTTCTTAAATATTGGTGTCAGTATGGATATTCATTCTGATATTCTTTCAGCTTTACTGCATGTTTGACAATTTTGAAAATAAAAGTTAAGAATGAAGTTTTAAAAAAAAGTCACATATAAATATTACATTTTAATTCAGTCCTAGGGAGGTACTGCTACTATATATCTATATTGCTGTATACTTATATACCTTAAAGTATTAGGCTACTATATAACATGTACTGTGTCTTTTAGAAATTGTGAATGCTTTATAGTTTCCTAGTAAAGTCTGTTATTACTTTTAAATAAATATATAAATTTAACTTTCTCCTGTTTTTTTTTATAAATGTTGCCAGAATTTGACTAAAATGTGACTCTGATTTTTCCATAGCAGCAGAATAAACTAGCATTTCTAGTGCTATGATGACAGAGCACAAATCTTTATTTTAGAGAGCATCCTTTTGACACACTGAGTTGGGCTTTGCACAAAGTCAGTGGGATGGTAACTGTTGCTGGTTGAACAGAATTGGCTTCCATGCTGCCTCCTCGCATTCAGGCTCTCCGCGTCTTCCCTGGTAGGGCTCCTGCTTCAGCAGTCCGGTGGACTGTGCTGTGATCACAGAGGCTGGGAAGTCCTGAGCTCCTTTTTCCCACTGCTGACTCCTCTGTCTAGATGCTGTGACGCCTCAGCTTCGGGGGCTCGTGCTAGAAGACCCTTGCCTGGCCAGATTTGAGGAAAAGTCACTTTAGGGGAAGTACTGAACTGTGAAATCAGTGAAAGGAGTATGGCTCTTCCTTGCAGTTGCTTTCAGGCTTTTAGGCCTGCTCCCATTTCTTTCTTTCTTCCTTTCTCCTTTTTCTTCCTTTTTCTTCTTTCCTTTTTCTTCCTTTTCCTTCCTTTTTCTTCCTCTCTCCCTCCCCTCCCTCCCTCCCTCCCTTCCTTCCCTTCCCTTTCCTTCCTTCCTTTCCTTCCTTTCCTCTTTCTGTATTAGGGTAAAAGCTATTTTAAAAAGCAAAGAGGGGCACCAGGGTGGCGCAGTCGGTTAAGTGTCTGACTCTTGGTTTTGGCTCAGGTCATGATCTCAGGGTTGTGAGATCCAGCCCCACATTGGGATCCACGCTGAGCACGGAGCCTGCCTCAGATTCTCCCTCTTCCTCTGCCCGTCTCACTCATGCTCTCGCTCTCTCTCTCTCAAATAAATAAGTATTTATGGGATATCTGGGTGGCTCAGTCAGTTAAGTGTCTGCCTTTGTCTCAGGTCATGGTCCAAGGGTCCTGGGATCGAGTCCCACATCGGGCTCCCTGCTCAGCGGGGAGTCTGCTTCTCCCTCTACCTGCCACTCCCCTTGCTTGTACTCGCTCTCTCTCTCTCTCTGACAAATAAATAAAATCTTAAAAATCAATCAATCAGTCTTTGAAAAAGCAAAGATCCGACTTGCACAGAGCTGATAAAAGGCTTTGATTAAATTATAAAGATAAAAACATAATCCATTTTTGTAGTTGTCGTAGTCTGTTCGGGCTACTGTAACAAAAATATCACAGACTGAGTAGCTTGGTAGCTTAAATAGCAAACATTTATTTCTCACAGGTCTGGAGTCCAAGATCAAGATGCTGGCAGATTCAATGTCTGCTGGAACTCCCTTTCTGCTTTATAGACACCTGTCTTCTCACTCTCCTGACATGGTGGAAGGTACAGGAGAGCTCTCTGGGGTCTTTCTTTATAAAGTCACTATTCCTATTCATGAGCGCTCTGTCCTCATGACCTAATTACTTCCCAAAGTCTCCACCTCCAAACACCATCACATTGGGGGTTAGGATTTCAACAAACAAAGTTTGAAAGGACACAGACATTCAGTCCATAACAGTGGTGTATAAGTACCTTCAATCATATAGTACAATGTAAAAGATGCAGGAAATAATTTATGCAGTTTCTCTTCTGAGTTGTCAAACATACATACTAGTTCAACAAATTTATGTCGCAGCCATAATAGAGCCCAAACATTCCCCCAGATGTTGGGTAATCGGGAGTAAATCAACAGTTCTTGGAACATAGAGTTTTAGAACTTGATAAAATGCAAGATCTTCTCTGGTTTATTTAATGTATAACAGAGGTCAGTGAGACTCCAAATTGTTTCAGCAGCTTCCCCAAGGTCACTTGTGATAGACCAAGCAAATGATATATTGGTAACAACTATTAGTACAGGTGCTTAAATGTCTGCAAAAATTAAGGCCTTCGTAAGGTAAAGCTGTCATACTAAACAATAGTATAGTGCACACAATATATTGTATGTAACATTTTATACAAAATGAACACTTTTCCTTAGGCTGCAGAAGGATAAGGGCCAAAAGCATTTATTCATAACATCAGCCTCTCTTTTTTTCTGAAATCCACTTAGCTCATTGCTTTTGAGAGATTTTGTAGACTCAAAAATATATATTCCCTAAGTGATCATTTCCCTTGATTTCTATTACTCAATTCAAAGTTTTCTAGCTATGTTGAATTTTATTAAAAACATAGTTATTATAGAACTCCATTAATTTATTTTTTTTTTTAATTTGAACTCCTTATTAGCTTTTCTTCTGTTGGAAAAAGTAAATCTTCCTGTATCTATGTAGGCAATTACCAAGGAAGTCCGAACCCTTTCAAATGGTGCTTAGTATTTTGAAGCATAAAAGGTATAATATTCAGTTTTTCAATTTTGAGGATGATAATGACAGTTCTGTGACTACAGAACATTAACCCAAGGTATACTTACATTTCATGAAGTATCTAGGTCATACAAAAGCATATTGCTAATGGCTTTCTTTCCTAATGGATTACAATGAGAAAAATAAGATAGGGTTCAAAATTAAAATTCTGAAGATTGTGAAGCATGTTTCTAAGGTAATGCAGGTATTGAATATTAACATTGTGATAAACATTTTCTATCAAATCTATCTTCAATTTTCAGTTCTTTTCATCTTATCACTGGTTTCTGCCTCACTTTTTTTTTTTGTATTTTAGTGCATTTATAAATATGAACATTACAATGAGAATAATGGGGCTTCATAATCTTCAGTCATTATCACTCAGTGGAATTTAGATATTTTCAATATGAATATTACTATCAGACTCATTTTCTCAGGACACTATTTTGACCAGATATTTATTTTTTCAGGATTTATATTGCACTCCAAATCAAATCTAAACATGTGTCAGATTTTCAAGATCTTTCATAACCTGTATAAATCCTAAGCCTATTCCATATTCATAAGGAATGACCTTTGTGTTTAATTTGAGGTTAATTCAATAAACATTTTTAAAAATATTACTATCATCTTCATTCTGATCTTTGTCTCTTTGTCTTTGCAATGCTGGTCCTCCAGCTTAGATAGCTAAAAGTAATCTTTACTCATTATTTAAGGCTTATCCACGAAGCTCTGTTAGTCTTTTTCCTTCTGCTGTGGACCCACCCCTAATAACCATGCACATATAGAGCATGTTTTTTCTTTCTCTGAATTACGATTACAGTATATTACTTAACAACTGATTATATAATCTCCTGAATGGCCTTATATGAGAAATTCATTGTCAGTATTCATATTATTTTAACTTAGTGTGACCTGCAGTGTCTGGGTCACTTTGGGAGAATTTGCTACTCTGAGTAAGCTGAGAGAAAACCAATGACCTTGAGTCAGGTTCTCTGAAACTACTAAAAGATGTGAGGTTTCAGTCAAATCTTAAAAATGACCCAGGATATCTTTCTAAAAATTTTCTAAGTCTCATGTTGCTGATAAATGCATTTATTTGTTTAGTTTTTCAATTTACAAAGCAAGAATAAAACAGGAATTAATGAAGAAGCAAAATAAGAATTTAAACAGTATATAGCATGATAGTTTAATGAGTACCATTTCATGTGACTGGTTTCTTTATTGACTTATAAAATCAATTGATGTACCTTTTGAAAAGCCTTATGTTAATTAGGTATATAATTTTCTTTCATTATAGATAGTCATTGTCATTTCTACAGCACAGTGTGATTTAGTTAACTACTTGGGATTGTTATACTTTCAGATCAGGTTGGCATACCTCCTTAGTAATTACTATTCCTTTCCAGGAATATAACCCCCATAAGAAAAAAAAAGCACTAAATTTTATTTTGCCTTCCTTGGCACAGCTGAAATTTTCTGTAGACTTTATATAATTTTCCACCTCATGAGGATGCAGGAAACCTGAAGTCCTGATAAGCTACCTGACTCGGTTGACATCAGATAAGCTTGTCAAAGATGTATAATCTAGTCTCTTGGATCCTGATCCACTGTATTATCTGTCATGCAAGAGAGACTGTAATTTGTTCTACATTTAGTATGCTAGAATCATCCATTGGCTGACTGACTTCAATTACTTTTTTGCAAACAGAAACCTTTATTTATCCTGGTAATGTGTTTTGTTTATTTCCAAAGTCTTAATTAATTTATTACCTGAGACTCTAGCAAATAAGAGATAAATTCTTTAGATGTGCTGATTAATTTCTTAAACAATACACGTTGTATAATAATGTTTTCTTATTTAGAAAAAATTCTAGTTAAAAAAAATAGTCAGACTGCTTCAGACCTAAATTTTTAGAAGTTATTCTGTAAAATAAGTTTATAATACAGACATTTTCTTTTCCTTATCTCAAAGTTCTACATCGTCATTCCACTTGTCATTTCAGAGTAAATGCATTAATTAATAATTTTGATGTGACTTGAAGGTTTTTTCTCATATGTAGTTTTATAAAGAATATGCACAAGACATGCATGAGTTTGTTACCACTATCTTTTTCATTGTTCTGGCACCTCATACCATTCATAAATAAGAAAAGGGTCATGTGAAGCTGCTAGAATGATTGAAATTGTTCTTCCTAGAAAAAATCTGATGAAGTATGTTTCATTGGTAATTTGAAGAATGGCATCGACTTGTATAATTTGGGTATGGTCCAATTTTTTCTTACAAGCTCTCATTAGAGTAAATAAAAACAAGTTTACATATCATCCATGACTTTCTTCATCTTCTAACATATTCACAATTATGTTCATTACATTTTCCTGGTTATCATTGCCATGTCTCTCTTCCATCCCCTCTCGTTTCTTGACAGTTTTTGTTCCTTGGTCTCCATCACTCTTTCCAGTGCTACTCCCATCTCCGCTATCCATGAAGAGATGCTTCTAAGATCAATCCCTTGCCTCCCATGATCTTGTCCTACATATACCTCAGCCATTGACTCTTGGTCATATCCTTGATAACAGCATAGCCTGTAACTGCAGATCCTCTAGAACCTAACTCTATCTGATTGTCTATCCTTATCTGATTGTCACTTCCCTCTGGTACTTGCTAGTATCCAGTATTCCTTTATTTATTTATTTTTTAAACTTTGTGCTGTGAAAGTTTCCAAAAGTAGAAAGTAAGTACGTAGAACCCTCATGTTTTCCCAATTTTGTTTCATTGACTATCATGTGAACTAAATACAAGGCAACCTATTATTTCAACTGTAATTATATTAATATGTATATTATTATGTATATTTAAAGGATAAGACTTTTATTATTATATATACTGTCAAAAAGTTAAAAGTAATTTCTTAATATTTGCTTTTTAACCCCATCAAGACCTCACAGATTCATTGATTCCACTCTCATTTCACTGCCTCCCACATCCATGACTCTTTCCTCTCTTTGTCTAGTTTAAATCCCATGACCAGTCACTCTAGCCACTCCACATTACCTACACCCTCAGTTCCGCTTCCTTCTCTCACTCCATTATACTCTCATGGCCATAACTACATCCGTGGTTAAGTCAAACTCTCTGCCTGCTCCATGCAGGAGCAGCTCATTAAAGCTGGAGAATAACTCACAATCACATTGACTGTTCTCATTTTAAATTTATGATCTAGTGAGTCCTTAATACAGCCCTGTAATTTTACTATATTTCTGTAGTTCATTCTGTTTCCTGCCATCCTAGATGATTGCTTAATCCCCCTTTTGTCATCTTCTATCTAACACATCTCCCATAATCTAGGGTCTTCTCAGTTGAAGCCCTTGCTTCCCAGTTTCTGGAAAACACTGAAGCATTCACAAGAGAGCTTGCCCAGTACCACCGCCACACCTGCCTTTCCTCCAGCATCTGCACCCTTGGCCTTCTGTCTTGATATTAAAGATGATCTTTTCCTGGTCTTTATTCTCTGTGCTCTCATTACTTTATTTTACATTAGATTTGCTCTTTTATTTCCTACTCAAAGACACTGCTCCAGAAATTCTTTCCTTCCCCACCCACCTCCCACCATCTCCTACATCTTTCAGTTTCACTCATTCCATTAGCATACAGACATGCCATTATTTCTGTCACCCTAAAACAACAAAAAAGTAAAACCACTTGATCCAGCTTTCCCCATGGCTACATCTTCATTTCTGTGCTTATTATAGCCAACTTACTCAAGAAGAGTTGCCTATTCCTGCTATTTCCAGTATCTGTCTTCCCATTGCCTCTTAAACCCCTTACAGTAGGGCTTTTGCTCTCACCACTCCACTAAAACTATAGCATCCTTTGCTGGTAGCTTCTCTTGTCCCAGGGCACAGTCCTTGATCTCCCTTCCTTTATCCAGTCTCCCTTGGTGACTTGGATTTAATTGTCATCTCCACACAACTGACACCCAATTGATATCTCTGGCCAAGACTTCTCTACTTAGCATTCCACTTGGCCCCTCAAACTTAACTAGCCTTTCTAATCTTCTACCTAAAATTTTGTGTCGCTGCATTCTTCCCGATCTCAGTTGATGACAACTTGGTCCTTCAGGTTGGTGAGGCTAAAAATTTTAGAGTCACCCTCTTTTCCTGCTTTTCCTCTCACATGCTATGTTCAATCCATTCAGAAATCTTTTGGCTCAAAGGTATCCAGCATTTGGCCATTTGTCTTCATCATTGATGGTGACTAGGACCAGGACTATCCTTCTCCTAGCCACCATCACCCCTCACTTAAATTGCTCCAGTAGTTCTAACTGGCTGCCTGTTTCCACCCTGGTTCGCACCCTTAGAATCAACAAAGTAGCCAAAACAATCCTTTCAAACATTAATCAGATCATATTGTTCCCTCAACTGAAAAACTTCTCATAGCTTACAGTCTTATTCAGGACAGAAGGCTGAAGGCTTTATAATACCTTCAAGACATTGTGATTTCATGTCACTTCCACTGTCTACTTGCTGTCTCTTGAATATGCCAGGCAAACTAGTTATGTTGGGCCTTTGCACTGCTGGTATCCCCTGCCAGGAACACAATTTCTCAAGATATCCATGTTGATGACTAACTCAATTCCTTTTTATGTCTTTGCTCAAAGGACACTTTCTCAAAGAGACCTACCTAGAAAGTCCCAAACCCTACCTTGTCAATTTCTGGGGGCTCATGATCCCTCTTATTCTTTTCTATTTTTTCCCCAATAAGCTCATCTTACAGGGGTGCCTGGGTGGCTCAGTCAGGTAAGCATCCAACTCTTGATTTCAGCTCAGGTCATGATCTCAGGGTCATGATATTGAGCCCTGCATCACGCTCCATGCTCAGTAAGGAATCTGTTTATCCCTCTCCCACTCATGCATGCAAAAAAACCTTAGAGCTTATTACCAAATTTATCTATTTCTTGTATTTATTGCTTGTGGTTTCTTCCCTGACCTAAAGTATGATCTTCACCAAGGGCAGGGATTTTGTGTTCTTGTCTAGCACATAGTAGGTGATCAGTTGAATGATTTCACCCTGCTTTCAGCATTATTTCACTCCATTGCTTCTCAGAGTCAATAATGGTTCTGTTGCCAACAGTTAACTTGGACTCTCTTCATTTTAGGGGTCTGTTCTTTAGGAAATTTCTGTGTTTATCTTCTTAATCATTCTGCCTTTTGCTTATTCTGCTTATTTTGTCTGCTAAGCTTATTTTAGGCACATGTATTTAATTTTCTGATCTTCAAGTCTGTATCCTTTCTCAGCTTTGGCTGCTTCCTAGCTATATTTCTATTTCTATAAGATTTTTTTTCTCTTTCCCAGTACCCCAAAACATTTATTACTAACAGCTAGTTTTCCCTAGAAATGTTTCCCACAAAAAATTGTAACACTGGTTTCCGCCTTCTGTCTACCCGCCTCCTCCCACTACCCTACTTGCATCCTTGTGACTATGATTTGGGTTCGTCCTTTGCCCAGCATCCTACTGAAATTCAGATTCCCTTTGACTTAAAGCCAGTATGAAATTACTTAGTTCTGCAAATCTGTATGTAGTCACTTGTTTATTTTCAGTATACTTTTGCATCTCCTATTTTAGGAAACTGCACACACATTGTGTATACATTTATAAGTGTTATGTATTTGATTATTTTCTATTTTATCCAATTATTATTGAAAGCAAGCAATTTCTAAACCTTTCCCTACTGGGTATCTATTAATTGTTTTACATTTTTATCTTTAATAGGTCATTGCTTTAGTGATGGATATATTTACAGATGTGGACATTTTCAAAGAAATAGTGGAGGCATCAACTCGAGGGATATCTGTATACATTCTGCTTGATGAGTCCAACTTTAATCATTTCCTAAATATGACTGAAAAACAGGGCTGTCAAGTTCAACGACTCAGGGTAAGAATTCCCTGTTTGTTTGTTTTTTCTTCAAGTATTTTGTGTACCATTTTTATCTCAGTTGAATTTAAGGCAAGTTAAGCTACAGCACTCCCAAAATAAAAATATATACATATATGCATAAATATATTTAAGATGGTATAATGATTGATCACAGAAGGGTACCCTTGTACTTTTTTGGAATGTGACTGAAAACACACATCTTCATGATGGTTTTAGAAGGTGCTTTTCTTGATAATGGGGCGCTTAAGCTTCTGGGTTAACTTTGCTCAGTCATAATAAATGCTTCAGTTTCTCCATGAATACCCTTGAAACCACTGACTCGAGTGATTCTTTGATTCAGCAGATGTTGCTTATCACAAACATTAGGCATAGTGTTTTCAGTTGCATTTGACTTCTTAAAAAGGAGCATGGATTTTAATTGTAGTTATTGTGAAATCATGCTACTATAACCTGAAAGGCTCTCTTGCGATAGGATCGTAGGTGATTTATGAAACCATTCTGTGTAAATGTGAAATAATGCCTCCTCTTTATGTTATGTTAAAATACATATTTAAAGTGACTGTTTTTCTTGAGTATGTCTTTTTTGGGTGACATCTTAAAATTTGCTTTTACCATTTTTTGTTGTTGCTGTTACGTGTTTTAAAAGATTATTTCAAGTATACATTTTTGGTACTAAGATTTTATATTGACATGTATTTCACTTTCAAAATATCTCTTTTCTAGTTATAATTTTACTTTATATTTACATGTAATTATAGAATATTCGAGTGCGGACAGTAAGAGGCCAAGATTATCTTTCCAAAACAGGAGCAAAATTTCATGGAAAATTGGAACAGAAATTTTTGTTAATTGACTGCCAGAAAGTTATGTATGGGTCCTACAGGTAAGATCATTGTGTTTACCTCCAGCATTTTCAGTCATTTATAGAATTTATTAATTTTAAATTTTAATATAATCTATTTAGCTATTTCTTAGAAATAAAAAAGAACCTTTGCATGGAAGCTTGGAGACTTGGGTTTCAGTTCTGGTTGTGCCTCTAAAGAACATTAAGACATCGGACAAGTCATAAAACTTCCTTGGGTTCCAAGTTCTCTGTCCCCAAAATGGGGAGTGGGGTGTTGACTAATATTTCAGGTTCCCTACAGTTCTGTAATGCTAGGAGTGGTTTTGCTCCTTACGAAAACAGTCGTAGTATGGGCTTAATAATATCAGTTGCTCATAAAAATAGAAGCGCTTTATCAGTTGGAGCAATCTGACCTATGGATTGTTCTTATTTTAGTATTATTAAGAATCTGATAGTTATCATCATGTAGCCACTATATATAGTACTACCCAAAAAAGCATTTCAGAGTCAGGCTATTAAAAATGCCATTGTAGACACTAGACAAGGTTACTCGGGTTACTATTATCTGACATCTTTCAAGGCGACCACCGGTTGGAATCCCTACTCTGTTCCAGCTTGGCTCTTCCACATATATCATCCCCCATCCTTACCACTTATACAGGGTGTAAGGGCACTTGTTCTCATCTACATTTATAATGATGAAACTGAAGTTCCAGAAGGCTAAGTGACTTGTCTGAAAACTCCACAGCTAAAGGTCAGAAGCAGTCGAGGACTGGCAGCCCAGTCCAAGTTCTGCTGGCTCCAGAGTTCAAGCGCTTCTCTAATACTCTCTGATAAATTCCGGCCATCAGTCCTAAATGGGCTACACAATAAGGTCGTATCACCAGGCAGATGAAAATACCAACCAGCACATGCGAACTGCTAAGTCACCAGGGCAGCACAGACTCATTACTAACGACCGTGGGAAGGAGCCAGGGGAGCTGTGGGGGTAAACAGGACAGTGTGAGAGGAAACATCTGCCTCTTAAGGACTGAAAAAGTCCACAATAAGGAGACAACGAAACGTGTTGAAGTGATTGGCCATGGGCAAGTTACTCAACTTGGTTGCACTTCAGTTTACTCCTCTGTAAAGTAACGATGATCCTAGAGCCTACCTTGTGTCGTCGTAAGAATCAAAGGAGTCAATGCAGCATAGCCCCTGAAGTCAGCTATTACCATAGGCATGTTTTAGCTGTTACTATCTGCTAATTTTCCCTCTAGGCTCTGGGACCGTTTTTCAAAAGTGCCTTTTAGAGTTCTAAAGGAAAACTTGTTAAGAGCCGAAATTACAACCAGTGCTTGAAACTAACGAGTCCTCTTAAAGACTCATTATACGTGTATGTATTTGTTCAGACCCACTTGGTTTTACAGGGTTTTTAATTGAAATTTTAATTAAAATTAGGCGTTCACTTGACTTATAGAATGGTATTTATTAATCTCATCATAATGAAGGCTTTCTGTTTTTATTATTTAACTTGACTTTTAAGATTACCTTGAACAATAATTTCACCTTAACTTTGGTTTGCTACCACTAGGCATTAATAGGTGTTGTATGTTGAGATGACTGTGGCTAAACTACTTTAAAGTGATGTTGGGAAAAACAAACAACAGCAATAGAAACTCTTTATCTTTCTATATATATCATAAGCCAAGGCAGAATTTAAGTTACTGTTTATGGAAGTGAATCTATAGAATGCCTAGGACCACAGATGATAAAAATTAACCAAAACTCTTTATGTAACAACTCCACTTTCCTTATTTTCCATGTTGATTTTAGATATACTTATTTAAAAAAAAAATGATTGTCAGCCCTTGTCTTTTTTTTTTTTTTTCTCCTCATTATCATGGACCTTTCCTATTAACAATATTGTAACAGGATTTGGTGGAACAGTTATGAACCAGTCTTCATAGAAACTGGTTAAAAATTGACTTATTTTTGGTTAAAAACAGCCTTTGTTTCATATCCCAGTATTGCCATCGTCTTCCTCATAGCCCAAATCAAAATGCCACCTTCTTTAACTCAAAATTCTTTGCCATAAAATGTCTTCATAGTCTATTTTTTTTTAAAGATTTTATTTATTTATTTGTCAGAGAGAGAGCACAAGCAGGGGGAGCAGCAGAGGCTGAGGGAGAAGCAGGTTCACCAAGCAGGGAGCCCGATACGGGGCTCGATCCCAGGACCCTGGGATCACGACCTGAGCTGAAGGCAGATGCTTAACCGACTGAGCCACCCAGACGCCCCAAAATGTCTTCATATTCTAAACTCCAAGCATTTCTAGAGAGGCCTGATATCTAGTCATACAATGTGTGACAATTCACTCATCGTGATGACAGTTTTATCAGAAGAATGCAACAGGTGTTCTGTCCTATCATGATACTTACACTGATGAGATAAAACACATATACTTTTTATTGATGTGTACAAATCAAATTGTGAATTGGATGCCCACCTTTGAAATTGTATGAAAATCTGGAACATACTTAGTAAAATATTGTCCACAAATTTGACAGAGGAGAATTTTATAAGCCTTTTTTTTTTTTTTAATCTTATGGTCTCTATTAAAGTTCCTTTCAAAAGACACATTTCACTGAAGTTGTTGGCTCCCAGCTGCCATCTTTGATTCGGCTTGAAGACTGTCACAGTCAGAGATCCGTGCTGCAACCCCTGTGCTGTCACTGCTTTCACTCTCTGGATTGCACTGTGTAAACCCCCAACCGGGAAGTCAGAGTTTCTGAGCCACTTTTTAATATGTAAATTCATAACCACTTTCCCAATGTGTGAATATGACAGTGTGTCTGGAGGGAATGGGAGCAGTAAGTTAATTTTATGTTTCACGCACATTTTTAAAAATAGCAAATATTACTAAAACATAAGCAATACAGGGGCACCTGGGTGGCTCACTTGGTTAAGCGTCCGACTCTTGATCTCAGCTCAGGCCTTTATCTCGGGGGTCGTGAGTTCAAGCACTGCCTAGCGTGGAGCCTACAAAAAAGAAAAGAAAGAAGAGAAGAGAAAGAGAGGAAGGAAGGAAGGAAGGAAGGAAGGAAGGAAGGAAGGAAGGAAGGAAGGAAGGAAGGAAGGAAGGAAGGAAGGAGGAAGGAAGGAAGGAAGGAAGGAAGGAAGGAAGGAAGGAAGGAAGGAAGGAAGGAGAAAGAAAGAAAGAAAGAAAAGACGGAAGGAAGGAAGGAAAGAAAGAAAGAAAGAAAGGAAAGAAAGAAAGAGAAAGGAAGGAAGGAAAGAAAGAAAGAAAAGGAAAGACAGAGAGAAAGAAAAGATAGATAGATATGCAATACAAGACGGTTTTTGTCCTCCATCTGTATCCACTCCTGGAATCTGATCTCCAGATGCAGTTATTTAATTCTTTCAGCTAATTCTTCTGATAGTTATTATTTCTTTTTCCAGTTGACTCTACAGATTTCTTAGCACATGAACAACTTTTCCAAATGCTCGATCACTACCAACAATCTGTCATGTCCCATGTGGCCTAGCAGGTCTTTTACCTGGAGCTCTGCTGGGGTCCTGTAATTTCCCATACTCCCGGGTAGTTTGAGCCACAATTTCTTAAATCCCATGTTAATCCCCTTTTTCCTTCTTTTTTGTTTCCAAGTCATAGTTTTTCTCTCATGTTTGTTCAAGAACGATTTCCATTAGCATGGAACTTTTTTTTAAGTCCAAAAATTCATAATTTTATGTGATTAATGGCTTAACTGTGGATAGAACTCTAAGCCAAATCGTTTTTCCTCCGAATTTGAAAGACACTGCCCGGCAATCAAAATTACTGTTGAGAAGTCTCAAACAATTGTTATTCCCATTCTTCTTATGTAACTTTTTTTTTTTTTCTTACTGGAAACTTCTAAGGTTTCTATTCCCTGCTATTCTCAAATTTATTATGTTTCTTGGTCTAGGCTTTTTTTAATTTATTGTTCTAGGCAATCCAAATACTCCTATCTTCCAATTCTGGGACATTTTCTTACTTATTCTTTGATCATTTCTTCTCCTCAGTTGTCTCTATCCTCTCTCTCTCTCTCTCCCTCTGGAATTCTTATTCACTAGATTTCTGCTCCCATTATAATTTTTTCCCCTCTGATTTTCTGTCTGAGGGTGGGTGGCATTGTACTGCCTGAGGGATTTTCTCAGTTGTTTATTCTAACACATCTTTTACAACTTTTTTTTTTTAATTTTGTTATCAAATATTTTTAATATCTCCTACTTGGACCATTTTCAAAGCATCCTGTTTGTGTTTTATAGATGCATCATTTTCTCTATTTCTTTGAGGATATTAATTATAGTTTTTTTGTAGCTCTGTTTTTATACGTATTCTTATCTGTGCAATTTCTGTTTCCTCCAGGTGCCTGTTTCCTGCTTGTTTTGGTCTGTTTTGCATCTAAACTTTTAAGCTTTATAAACCATCTTCTAAACTGTCTTCAAATGTCTGCTGATCTTTTGCTGTGTATTGTTAAAGAATGAGGGACTCTAACGCTTATTGGAAATTGCATGGGAAGTTTATCAAGAGCTGAGTTTACAGGAGAGTGATTGGCTGGAGTCTTGACAGTTTTATTGAAAGTTTCCTGGATGTCAGTAAAATAGCTCTTTTATTTGGGGCTGTTAGTGTTTCCAGAGAATAATCTCTACACTGAATATATATAATTGAATGTCTTCCTGTTACCTGAAGTGATATCACAATATTGTTTTTGATTGACCAAAGCAGGGAAAGTTCTCCAGTTCAACATATTCACCAGTACCACTATCTTTTCAGTTTCCTGAGCTCAACACCTGGAGCTTATTTTTATTTAATAACCTATACACGTCCTTTATGATGTGCCGATATTCTGGTTCTCTCTTCTTGTTACTGCCTCAACATTTTTACTCTTTATTCCAATTTCTACTCTCGTGTGGGCTCTTATCACCTTACTTCAATTCTTTTACCCATCACAGTAAATTCAGTCCCTCATCTTTCAAGTCTATAGTACAAATACCTACTGGAAAAAAATCACTCCTCAAACATCTTTTTATGATAATTTATCTGAATTTGACAAAAAAAAATCGTACACAGTCAAACTCTCTGCTTTGCTTTCAAGATTGTCCCCACCCATTCATCAGTCTCTTATATAACTTCTTTACTTCCACTAAATGTAATTTCTTTTCTCTGTTCAACCAAAACATGGCCATTCTTACTTCCCTCTTATTCCCATATGTCTCTCCTCCCACACAAGCTGTTCCACACCTTTTGTGTTTTAACTTCTGGGTTGTCTAGTCTCTGTCAAAATACAGCTAAACTTCCATTTGTCTCTGGGGATTTTCTCATATGTCATAGTTGACTATTCATTCCTCTACTGGCTGTTTCTCACAAATTTTATATTCAGTTCTTCAGTGGGGTTGAAAATTCCTGTAGTGATTCACTTTGTATCACTTATTTTAAGTCAACCTGTGGCCCACAAGTCTGTACAAAAAGAGCACTTAGTTATTCTTTTCATACCATGCATCCAGTAAACACACTAGATAAAATAATAGGACTTTTAAGTTGTACTCTCTTGTTTATGATATTTTGTGTATTTTAAATTCATACTCTGTACATTCTTTTAGTATTTCATCTGCCTTTGTTATTGTGTCCCCTCTATAAAGAGCAGGCTCCTCCATTGTGGAGAATGTCTGTCTCCTTTTTCCTTTATTAACCCCTATTATATCAGGAACAGTATTTGATAAATAGCATATTAGCAATTCCTTTTTTGGCTCAATGACTCTGTATGTTACATTATCTAAATTTTTACAAATCTGACTTAAAATTTTACATGACATTTCAACTGTCACCTCTAAACTGTAGAAGTTCCACAAAATACTATAAAGTAGTTACAAACTTTAACTTCCTAGAAATTGTATTTTATATGAAAAGATCTTAATTGGCATTCTGACTGGCATGGCTTTTGAGGCTAAATTTACCAGTTCTCTGTCCACTGCGTGCATAAAGTAAGCAGTAAGGCGCCCTTTATGGACTGCGACTGCAGCCCACAAATGCTCTCTCTGTTCACAAGCCCTAGCATCCCAAAGTACACTTCCTGAGTAAGCCAAAGAGATAAAATGTATTAGCAAAGACCTATCTTGCATTATAACATGCTAGAACTATAAGGAATGGTAGGATTATGCTAGCATTTTGGAAACTGAGGTCCACACTCATGTGAGTAGATAGCTCAACAAAAGCCAGGTCTCTCAACTTTTCCACTCATACTGGCTTGCCTGCCCTCTGCCAGGCTGCTGTCTATGAAATATAACATTTTCTACACCATAAAATCTTAGGCAGAGATGCAAAATGCACAGCAGGCTTTTCTTTGGACTTCTAGAAAGTAAAGTCAGAAATTATGGGTGGATTCAAAGCCAGGACTTGAGTTGCTTTGTTATTTAAGATACAAATGTGGGAGTAGGGAGATACAGGCTCTGCAAGCATTTAATGATGGAAGATGTTCTAAATTACGGTAGGCAGGGAAAATGAACAAAAATGCTCTTGATGTTAAACAACACATTTTTTCTTCGTAGAGTTATATATTGTCATTAATCTTCTAACGGAAAAATTAAAATTTTCCAATTTTGATTCTTTTTCAGCTACATGTGGTCATTTGAAAAAGCTCACCTCAGCATGGTTCAGATAATCACAGGACAACTTGTTGAGTCCTTTGATGAAGAATTTAGAACTCTCTATGCCCGATCCTGTGTCCCCAGTTCATTCGCTCAAGAAGAATCAGCAAGGGTGAAGCCTGGCAAAGCACTCTGGGAGAATGGCACCTACCAGCGGTCACTTTCTTCATTAGCTTCCGTTTCCAGCCAAAGAAACCTTTTTGGCAGACAAGACAAAATTCATAAACTAGAATCTGGTTACTTCAAAAACAGAGGGATATATACTCTAAATGAACATGACAAATACAGCATAAGAAATCATGGATACAAGCCTCATTTTATTCCAAACTTTAATGGTCCAAATACAGTCCGTCAGTATCAATCCAGTCAGATAAATGAAAATTGGAAGAGGCATAGTTATGCTGGGGAACAGCCAGAAACCGCACCATACCTGCTGCTTAACAGGGCTCTAAATCGAAACATTAATCCTCCAGGTAATTGGAAAAAGCCTTCAGATAGCCTCAGTGTGGCCTCCTCATCGCGAGGAGGCTACGTGAGCCACCAAAACACACCTGCACAGAGTTTTGCTGATCGGCTTGCCCAGAGAAAAACAGCAAATCTTGCAGAGAGGAACTCAAATGTGCGGAGGTCTTTTAACGGAACAGATAATCATATTCGCTTTTTGCAGCAAAGAATGCCAACCCTTGAACATACCACGAGGTCCTTCTTGCGTAACTGGAGAATTGAATCCTACTTAAATGATCATTCAGAAGCTGCACCTGACTCAAATGGATTGGCTCTAGGTGACCGGTTTGAGGGCTACGATAGTTCTGAAAATTTGAAAGCCAATGCCCATTATACTCATTCTCGGCTTCGTTCCTCTTTTGTGTTTAAACCAACTTTACCCGAACAGCAGGAAGTTAACAGTTGTACGACTAGCTCCTCAAATTCAACTGTCATTGGTTCCCAGGGAAGTGACACACCTAAGGAGGTCCCGGACACACCTACAAGTGGACAGCACGTGACAGACAAACCCTTGCCAGAATCAAGCCCCAAGCTCCCGTTGCAGTCAGAGGCACCAAAAATGCACACCTTGCAGGTTCCCGAAAACCACTCCACAGTCTTAAATCAAACCACAAATGGCCAAACAGAGGCAAACAACTATTTATATACATCCTTGTGTGTAAATAAGCAGACAGAAAATCTAAAGAATCAACAAAATGAGAATCTGCTCAAAAGACGAAGTTTCCCATTCTTTGACCACTCAAAAGCCAACCTAGATCATGGACATAGTAAGCATTATGTATATAGTACGCTTACCAGGAATCGAGTTAGACAACCAGAAAAACCCAAAGAGGACTTGCTGAAAAGTTCTAAAAGCATGCACAACATGACCCAGAGCATAGAAGAGGACAGGGAGGTCATAAAGAGACAGCCTCCAAGTGGCACCACGACCAAGTCAATTTCCGTTGCTGCTTTGCTTGACATGAATAAAGATGAACCTGGCAAAGAACTCACTTCAAAGAAGGAAGTTAAAGGCTCTCCGAGTTTTTTGAAAAAGGGATCTCAGAAGTTAAGGTCATTACTTAGCCTTACCCCAGAGAAGAAAGAAAATCTATCCAAAAATAAAGCACCCGCCTTTTATAGAATGTGTAGTAGTTCTGTCACTTTAGTTTCTGAGGCTGAAGAGAATCAAAAACCAAAAAAATCAGAACCAAAAATTGATTCATCTCCTAGAAGAAAGTGTTCTTCGTCATCAAATTCTCAAGGCAGTATTCACAAGAGTAAGGAAGATGTAACTGTTAGCTCATCTCAGGGGATAAATTCTCCATCTGATGAAAGTAGCAAAATAATACCTGCTCCGGGTCCAGTTGAAAACAAGTTCTTGGAAAGAGCAGGAGATGCTTCTGCCCCGAGATTTAACACTGAACAGATCCAATACCGAGATTCAAAGGAGATTAATACAGTTCTTGCTCCTGAAAGAAAACCAGCTTCTTCTCCACGGCCAAAGCCCAATGAGCTTCTAAGATCTCATTCAACTGACAGGCGCATTTACAGTCGTTTTGAGCCATTTTATAAGATTGAAAGCTCTATTCAGCCAGCAAGCAACGTACCAAATACTGGTGTGCACCGCCCAGAAATAAAATCCACAACCATGGGCAATAGTTATGGCAGGTCCAGCCCGATGCTTAATTACAACACTGGTGTTTATCACTCATACCAGCCAAATGAAAACAAGTTCCGAGGATTTATGCAGAAGTTTGGAAACTTTATACACAAAAATAAATGAAATACTATAATTTCAAATAGTTTTTAAAATACAAATGACTATAGCTATAAGCATTTGTCCAAAGAACTTTGTGGACAGTTTTTGTAACATGCCAATAGATTTCTGTAGGGAGAGAGTTTGGGGTATGATGTATGTTTACCAGTGTACTAATATACAGTAAAGTTGTTCTGTGTGATAAAGTTAGTTGTGCTTAATTACAGTGTAGATGAAATGTCTCTATACACATGATTTTTAAATGGTAATGGTAAATAGAATGTAAATTGTCTTCTTCAGACTGAAGATCTTCTTAAGTCTCAAATAGAAACTTTAGTGGAGAGATGGCGTATGGATTTTAAGCATTCATTCCAAAGTCTTTCCTTTTAAAAAAGGATCCTAATACTATCAGTGGCCCTTTATAATATATCTTTATGGGTTTTCATATTTCCAAATTATGAGAAAAATAGGACAAAGCCTTTTTGGGTTTTAATTACCTTTAAACTCTACAGGACAACTTGTTATATTTTATTAATTTTCCTGTGGAGCATATACAACTGGTCGGGCAGCAACAGTACAATTTAAACTATGTAGCTCAGCACATCTTTCATTTTGAGGTGTTTGCAAAGTATCAGCCTCATGTGGTACATGGTAGGAATTTCTTTTCCTCATTTTGTGAAAATCTTTCCACTCTGGACTAGAGGACCCCATGCTGCCCTCACCGGTCAGCTGCTGAACTTATATAGTCATTCCTTCCTTGAAACTTAGAGCAACCAGCAGATATTTGAGAAACCTGAATTATACCTCTCCTCTAAGATAAAAAAGCTTTTAGAAATGTAAACTTCTGCATAAATTTTTATCTTAGAGCAGTCCAACAATGCTTAGGTGTTTTGCTTGCAAAAGTTCTTGCTCTTTTTTATGCTGTGCCAAATGCAGTGTGAGTGCATAGTGTTTTCATGAAAGTACCGTGATGGACATGAGAAATGGTATCTGGCCTCATTCTTTCATGACCAGAGAGCCTGGTTGAAAGTTTTAAATCTTTCCTATCTTAACTGGATCATCCTCAAGTATTTAGATCATAAGATACTCTTTGCCTTTCTTAAAGTAATGAAATTAAAGCCCCACATCCATTAAAGAGACTTTAGCTTGGCTGCACTTCATCCACAAAGGACAGAATTCAAGAAACAACACACCATTTGAGAAGTGTGAGGTATTTCTGTAACTCTTTAAATATATTAACACCTTCTAAGTTGTAATATGGGGCAGTATGTTGTTTTAAAAATTCAAGATTCAGTCAAATAATATCTATTAAGTTAAGATGAGAGTATTAAAATATCAGTCATTAAGATAATTTTCCATAGTGTTTAAAAAACACGATGAGAACATGACAAGAGAAAACATGACAGTAGGGAAAAGAAAATCTAACATTTAGTGAGCCCTTGTATGGACCAGGTCTTGAGCTAGAACCTAAAGTTCCCACAAGAATTATTTTGTGGGTACCCTTGTCCCATTATTTGTAGATGATGATTGAGGTGATAAATGAGACTTTGAGACTCAGGTAATGCTCCAAGTCACATAACAAATAAGTAATTGTACTAACGTGTCTGTAACATTGTCACACCCCATTACCTCCCGAATGTGTTCAATATCTGCCTCGCCCAAACTGTTGAGAATTAAATGAGAGAATATTTACATTTTGTGACTCAACGGTAATCAGCCAAGAAAGCTTTAGTTGAATTCCACCAGACAACAAGGACACGCAGGGCTCAAAATAATCATAGTAGGTGAGGTAGGGAATGAAATTGACATTACTTTCTGATTGTAACTTACCAGGACAGTTTTAATTGCTAGGCCACCATTTTGATCTTGTGCTGGTTGCCCTGTGACAATGAAAAGGGAAAGGAAACAAGTTTAACTTGTGTCTGTGCTAGGCAAAGCAGTCCCTTAGGAAGCTAGGCAGGGGATGGAACTCAATGTTAAATATATTACCTTGTTAAGTATTCACAATAATGCTGTAAAGTAAATAGTTCCTTTTTGCAAATGAGAAAACTAACCCTTCGAGAAGTTACATAACTTTCCAAGAGTCACATGGCTCTGCATCAGTAGAACTGGGTTTGAACGCAGAATCAGGTTTGAACGCAAAAGCCTGTACTTTTAATACTACACCACACCATACCTTGCTGGTTTCTACTCCATTATGATGGAGGCAACTTTTCTGAATGTTGTCTCTCTCTTTTGCTCTGTCTCTACCAGAATATACCAGAAATACTGCAGTAACCTAAGCCGTTTATGGCATTGTATAAACACAAATCCAGAATATGGACCCAGTTTAACATTATTCATAAAAGCAGGTTTTACAACTCCCATTATAACAGGGAATTCCCAATTACTGCAACATGGGATTTTATTGTTTTGGAAAGCTGCATGTATTCGATTGGAAATTTTGCAGACTTTCTAATGAGGTAATAGCATACAAATAAAACTTTGAGAGAGAACAGTTATTCTTCACAGGAAAAGTAACCATTTGATCTACAAAAGTTTTGCGTTTAAAGAAAAATAACTGTTGGAATGGGCATTGGCTTATAATCTGATAAGGAAATTGTATAATCTTTATATATTAGTATCAAATTATTAAAAAGCATTAGAATTGGAGTCCAATGAATGCAAGAGATTTTTCATTTTGCTCTTAGAAAAATTCGCTTTTGTAATTCTGGACCATTGTCCTTTACCCACTTACCAAAGACAGAACCCACAGTTACCCAAACCAGATTGACTTTAATATTACCCATTCTTTGTTAGATGGGGCATTTTTCAGGCCTAAGAGGAAAATGGGCTAATTGTCTTTAGGCAGCTCTGAAATTGGAAGTCCTAAAATGTAGAGCAAGATAACTTTGAAGGTGAAATTACATAAACTAGTTTTAATCATTTTTAATTACAAGCAAAAGTCTTGCCTTTTTGTGCAGCAACTGCCATTTCTGGAAACAGGTCGCTTTTATTTATTTTTTATTATTTTTTAAATTTTATTTTATTATGTTAGTCACCTACAATACATCATTAGTTTTTGATGTGCTGATCCACGATTCATTATTTTCATGTAACACCCAGTGCTCCATGCTTTTAAATAATAGCTCCTGAATTCCTCCTCTCCTCATGGCATTGAGAAGTGCAGGAGGCTTTGTTTCATTGGCCTATGACTGGTAGCTTTGACTTTTGCACAGATTTATTCTCCTCTGCCGTTTGTCTTTATTTTCCTTTATTTATTTTTCCCTCCAGAAACATCTGTATGTCAGAATCTAGGTGTAGTAACTTTCCAAAGTTTCTGTGGCTGAGAAATTCCTCAGGGGTGAACGCTGAGCAAGCACATAATACTTCAAATAATTTGCTCAGAGTTTAAGTTCTCAACAGACACTTCTAAACTTCATGGATTTAATCCTTTCAAGCAAAATACTTCCCTTTTCTCCCCATATTAATATTGGTGGAAAGATAATGGCACTTAGATGTACTTTCATAGTAAAGATGGGTAAGGTGGTTTTACTCTCTACATAGTACATTTAGTGTGTAAGCAGAAACTCAAGAAAATAGGTATGAATTCAAAGTAGTTCTTGGCAGATATCTTCAGAATAGTTTAAGTGCCTGTATCCTGAACACGCTGGTGTCTCTCTATTATAATGATTGGGATTAGCCATAATTCTAATGTGGCGTATCGAGTAATGGGTATATATTGGCAATCTACTTTTATGGAAGCAAATATCTTGTTTAATCAAGATGACATCTAGAGTAATCCAGATAAGCAAGGAAGAAGTTGAACTCTGGCTACATTCAACTTTAACTTTACTCAAGATTATCCAGTTATTCACCTATTATTCCAAAGATATTTGTCATGAAAGACAAATATGATGTAATATGACTATGGCTGAGGAATATAAAGTAGAATCATTGTTTCACATTAACCATGTGTCATACTGTTTAAAAAAAATGTTTATTTTAATATTTAGTTTGGTTCTAGAATATTTAAAATGAAAAGGATGAAATTATAAACCAGAGTCCATTTTTATATACATAAATGTTATCAAAGAAATATTCTTCCTAAGTAGCTTGGTTTCAGATCTAATAAATGAATATTAAATAATTTTGTACAAACATCAATGTAAGTTGTTTTTTATCTTCATACCCTGCATTTCTCCACTTAAACACATGCTTTTACTTAGTTTTATATCATTTATATTTGTGCACGTTTTTAAATATTTATGAATTTTGAAATATCTTAAACACGTCATTTTATTTTTGGTTAGCAGTTATATTTCATACAATAATTTATCCATATTTGATACCCAGTGACAATACTCTTCCCTTAAACAACGATATCCTATACACTCTATTTCTATTGCTACTGTAACATATAGTTATTTTAAATAACTTGAGACTTTGAAAAATACAGGCAATTTTGCTAAAAACTTGATAACTGAATTTTGTATAACTTTGTAGCATTTAGTTTGAATAAATATTCTAAAGGTGCATTTGTAGTAGATCAATTAGTGACATTAAATAACCTAGAGTCTGAAAGTTATTTAAAATTCAAAAGGCATTTTTCCTAGGGAAAAAAAAAAACAACCTGTCCCTTCTATCACAGATTATGATGTAGTTGAAATACTGTGTATTGAGAATTAAATAGTATCATTTTAAAGGCAAATGTGATTTTTAAGTAGATAAGTATAATTTTCAGTAAAAACCTTGATTTTTTTTTCCATTTACTGTAAATACGGATGTTTAAGAAAACCCTAGTTCAATGGGCTAGTAAGGAAAATAAGTAAGGTTTTGCTTTTGTGACCATACCTAAAAGAAACGCCTAACTAGGCTCTGTTATTTAAGGAGTCAAAGACCAACCTGAGGTAACTGGGTTTAAGATGAGAGGGGATTGAAAGGAGTAAGCGTATGTCCTGCCTGTGGGAAAGAATTACATGAGGTGAAATTACCTGAGCTGAAAGCAGTAAGAAACTGAAGTAAGAGACATATAGATGAAAAATATGTCAAATTGGACAATTCTCCCATAATCTGTTTCAACAGTCTGGCTCATTTTTTGGGGGGGGGGGGTGGTCACACATCTGTCTTTATTGTGAGCAGCAGGTAGGACACTTCCAACAATAGTAAAAAAATTAATTTACAAAAGCAGGGATTCAGTGAAGCCACCTGGTTGGAACCCTGGGAAGCTCATACATAGATGCAACCCAGAGCAACAGGAAGAGGATTCCAAAGCCCATGAAGAGTGAGGCCACCAAGGAGATGAGGAGCTCTTTGTAGATATCCCGAGTGCACGTGTCGATATCCTCATAAATAAAGAACTAGGCAGTGAAGAACATGCCAATGATCAACAGCACCACAGTCAGATGGGGGAAGACAGCCAGGTTCACTGGGCTGGTGTATCTGCTCATGGCCTCAAGCTCCATTTTACCAGGCACAGGGTCATCCACAGCTCTGCCACTGGAATCTAACACTCATACTGGGAAACTACTTTGTTCCAAGTATATAGGTTATAGTAAACTTTTGATGTAAGGAATAAAAGAATGGGTAATCAGAAGCTGCAGCAAGTTTTCATGAGTGTTTTAAGAATAGCCCAAACTAACAGCAAAAATTTGCTACCCACAGCCTGTTTGTCCAAATTTGTGTTTTTTTGTACTCCTAGTGCCTACCAAAGTGCACAGAAGAAATGCCTGATAAATATTCTGTGTGTGAATCCAGTCATTTCCTTAACTATAGTTAGGTAAATATATATTCCAGTAATATCGATACATTAAAATGTACAGATACCTAAATAGCCATTTGTATTAAAAAAAAAAACAAAAACATGGATGAGTTAATGCAGCAGGGGTCCTAGTATAAATTTCAGTCACATTTACCTAGGATCTTGGCATCTTTATAGATCCAACAGGGCTAGTCTTCTGAGGACATAATTTTTTTTGAAGGAAAGAAAACCCCTGATGAAGAATTCATTCTAAAGGAAAATGGAGGAGAGCTGTTCAAATTCAGTTCAAAGATAGTTGACACACAAGGGAAGGAAGTGGTGACTGTGCGTAAGGTCATTCGGATTGTCAACCAATGTAGATCGACTCTGTGGGACTGCAGCAGAAGAATGACTTCTCTAAACTCTCCATGGACGGTGCGTGGAGAGTCAGGTGTCAGGGGCCACCACCATGGGTGTCCGCACCATGATCCTCAGCACAGCCTCCTGTGTTCAACAGCAGCCTCTGTGCTAATGTTAAAATGTTACAGCAACCAGTGCAGACTCTTCTGGGCACAAGTAGGTACATCTACCACTTTGGGTGTGAGTGGTCCTTGGCAGCATTACCACAGAGGGCCAGAGCAGAGAAGAACAGGTGCCATGAGGAAGCCAAGCTAGCAAATCCCTCTGGGGACTCCTAGAACATATGTAGTAGGAAATGAGGAGAGGTGGACACCCCACCAGAACAGCTTTAGATGGGCACTTACAGTTTCCTTATTCTTGCTGAACTCCATTGGCTTGGGAAGTATGTCACATCTGTAACGGAGCCACAAGGAAACACAAAATGTTGTGACAAAATTCACATAATCAGTTCGACAGAATGGTCTCTGCTATTTTGCTTGAATTAGAAAGAGGTAATGGGGGGGAGAAACCAACAACCCCCAAAACAAAACAAAAACAAGAACCTTAAATCAGGGACTTATTTTAGAGAACAACTTTCAAGGTATAGCCTGACATTAACACATTCTGTCTCTAAACTTCCTTTTCACAATCTCTCTGTGTCTCAGTTATCAGGCACATTCAATTAGATTTAATAGACCACATTTTTTAAAGAAGGTTCTTTTGGGTTGTGGGAAGGGGGCATATTTTTGGTTTATTTGGTTGTTTTACAAATTAGCAAAATTTTCTTTGAGTTCACTACTAAGGCTAAATAAGTTGATAGTCATTTAATCAAGATAAGCATTCTAGCTAATAAGAGTCTGCCAGAAAGCTCAGACTTAGATGTGTTTTCATAATTGGGGTGTCAATCGAAAGAAAGCCAACCTCAAAATGGTAAATTAGCAAATGCTTTATAAGTTGTCTTACTGAGGATGAACACCCAGTAAAATCTTTCAAATTGCTTTGAAGAACTGTTCCAAAGCTTATTAGCTACAGGTTATATATACAAAATGGGGACAAGGGGATACATGTTCTCCAAATGCATGTGTGTCACAAGGTATAACTTGTAATAGTTGTAAAATTTAGGGTTTTCTGATTTCCACACAGGAGAAAGACCCTGAGGTCATCTTAATACCTTATGTTTTAATCAGAGCTGATTGTTGCATACCTCTGCTTAACTGGTTTTCTGGTTCTTCCTGTTTTTGAGATTTCCTTGAGGTCACTTGAGATATTCACAGAAGCCTGACATCAGTCACCTGCTGCAGTTTTCATGCACAGTCCCCCTTTTTGGCAAATTGCAACCTGTAGGAGACAATGGTGACCAAGTATCTCTTTGTCCCAGGGCACTAGGAAGGTAGATTCCTAGTTATTCTGATATATGAGGCAAACATGTCCTAAAAAGCATAACTATCTGTAAACCTCTAAATGTGCTAAAGTTTAAGAATTTTATAGCCTGAGGTGTTTCGTTGTGTCTAGGTATAAACTGTCAAACTTTATACAGAACTGTATATATTATTTATAGTATCCAGACATTTGACCATCATTAGCTTAGGGCAAGTCTGAGTACACCAATGCACACAACAAGAAGTTAATTTGTATAGTAAATATATTAACAGTAAAAAGGCTAATATCTTAGCTAGAAACATTAGAATAGATTTTAACCAAGAATTTCAGAACCAAGCCATTGAGCTAACATTTTCCTGAGACTGGGTGTTGGGTCACTTAAGGCTGATATTTGGTATGATTAGCTTGTTCCAGCAGAGTGGAGCCCTCTGACTTAATCTACCCTGAGAGTCGTCTACACATATCTGGAATAGATTTTCACCAAAAGTCCTTGTGGTATGGTTACAAAGTAACATTCTCCCCTTTTGACAAGATTTTTTTTTTTTTCTTAGAATAACATCACCTATCAACACTGTTCCCTCTTAGCTGGAGTTTAACTGTTCTGTTCTGGACCTTAGGTAAGAAGTCTGTTTCACATCTCATGAACCAGTCCTAGTCTTGAGAACAGGTCAGTTCAGTTAAATACAGTTGTCTCGTTTCAGGAGCGGTCCTGCAGGTGGTCTCTCAGAGTTAGGACTGCATTGTGCAAGCAATGTAGGTAATGAATAGAGGCATTTCTTATAGAAAGAAAAGAAAAACACGGGTTAATGGAGCAAATTATAAACTCAGTGTCTGAGTCCTGAGTACTATCGGTGAGATAATTTCTGGATGTTGGGCTCAAAGCATCTTCAGATGGAGTGAGAACAGACAGTGCAGTCTGACAGATTTTTCTGGTTCAGTTTGAGTATCTCTGGTGATCTTTCTGATTGGCCCATTTAGCAACAAATATGAAGATTGTCTAAATATGGCCACTGTGGCAATTTTTCTGAAGTTTACCTCAAGTTGTCTAGCTTCAGTCTGCAGGGCTTCAGGGAAATGGGCAGTTTAAGTTCTCAATGACTCTAAGTCAAAAGAACAGAAGAAAATTGGAAATCTTAGTTTGGAAAGTAATAGCCAGATATTTGAGGAAACCAGAGGAATTCAGGATCCAGCCCAATTTTATAGGCAAACAACAAACACTCAAAGACAATTAATCAGGACTAGAATCTAACATCCACAAAGTTGTGTTACTGAAACAGTTTTTCTGAAATCACCCTTACTTTCCATCAAAGTTAGCCAGAGACTAATTTATAAAATAAGTCCAGTTTTAACAATCTTGTCCTAATTATTTACACAATGCCAGCAAGAATAGGGATTGGCCATATAGGTCCTTTCAAATCTGCTCTGCTGCAAATTTTTATCAAGAATTTTAATGGCCCCTTGAGGCTAAGAAGCCAAGCCAAATACCTGACATCAGACTCGCCTGTAATAGCTGTAGATTTGGTTACTTCCTTTCTTCTTGCAGTCCCTAAAATATTCTGAGGTTCCAAAGCCTGCCAGGAAGTGACCTTCCTTACTCACCTGGTAAGGTTCCCAGGAATCCTATAAGCAGTATCAGGCTGATTTCTCCAAGGGGCTTCACTGGCTGCATAAAATCAACCTTAGTTGCTTAAAGCTGTCTGCTCATCCCTGAGCCTATGAATGTCTCTCTCAAATATGGCATTCCAGTCAAAGCCTTGCTAATATAAGTGATGTTTCCAATGATGTCCTGTTACAAGGAGAACAGATTCTTATTGAACTTATGCAAATAATTATAACTGTCCTGGAAGTAAGAATACTTACTGAGAGTTTCCAAATTCTGGAGGGATCAGGTAGGGAGAAAGAGAAATGTTTCATATTTGTTTACAAAGGAATATTTTACCAAATTTCTCTAAGTCAAAGATAGCTTAAGAGAAAAAGTTTCCTTAAATCTGAAAGAGCAAACATTATAGAACCAGTAAATGTTTCAAACAAAAGTCATAAAAAATATAATCATCTTCCTCAGTCCATTCACTACCATGCTATTAATTCCTGCTCTGTTTGAATCCAGTATTCCCATTAGTTCTGGCAATTCTTTACCCAGTTTAGTTTTATGACCTTAAGGGTATCAGATACTTGTATTTGTCGTAAGTCCTTTCCATGAATATTCTTGAATCTGAAACATGTTTGCAAGAGCATCAGAGTAAAAACAATAATGGTAAATGACAAAAGATTCAAAAATGGCCATGGTTAAAGATCTGATGAGAGTTCATTATTATAAGGCAAAGTTGGTTATTTCTGAGACACACACCATTTCAATAATTAGACTTACAAGTGATAACATTATACCAAAACAAATCAAAACTTGAGAAATTTCATAGAATTTCTAGAACAATTATATTAATAGCATTCACCCATATTATATAATCTAAGAAGGTTTATCATTTATCTGACAATGCTTCCCATGTAGTTTAATGTACCAAATAAGACTAATTAGTCAAAAAGATGTCCTTCAAAATTTTGTGAAGGTTGTCAAAAATATCAAAGTTTTAACGGATGTGCCTAAATAGAATTACAGAGCAAAACTTAATACTTAATAATACTTAATTATCTATTTAACCAAGGTAGCAATAAAAGATTCTAAAGGCAAATAAAGAAATTACATAGTTGTTAGCAAAACTTAGCTCTTTTAATACTGAGAAAATTCAGTTTTCTTAAGTGATCAAAGATCTCATAAATACAAAACAAAGAAACTTTTTCTAGGTGATTACATTAAAGATAAACAACCCTGTTTACAATTTCACATTAAGAGTAGAGCAATAAGGAGGGGCGGAGCAAGATGGCGGAGGAGTAGGAGACCTGGATTTCATCTCCTCTCAGGAATTCAGCTGGATAGGGATCAAACCATTCTGAACACCTACAAACTAAACAGGAGATCGAAGAAAAGAATAGCAACAACTCTCTGAACAGAAAAGCGACCACTTTCTGGAAGGTAAGACGTGCGGAGAAGTGAATCCGAGGTGATATTCGGGAGGATAGACTGCGGGGGAGGGGCCTCCGTTGGCCGCTTCTGGCAAGTGATAGAGCCACGGAGCACAAAATCGGAACTTTTAGAGTCTGTGCCGCTGAGGGACGTCACTCTGGTGGCGAAGTGGGGGGTGGAACCCTCGCGGGACAGTGTGGTCTCAGGACCCTCAGGGTCACAGAAAGACCGGGGGTGCCTGAGTGCGGCAGAGCTCCCAGGTATCGGAGCAGGGAAGCCGGCTGCAGAGACGGAGCCCAGGCGCGGGCTCTCAGCTCGGGGTTGCTATAAACCGTGATCCGCAGCACAGTCGGGCCACTGCTCCTCCAGCAGGGACCCAACAAGCGGCAGATCCGGGGAGACTCACCTTCTTCCCCCGGGAGGAGAGGTGCGGGAGCGCACCGCGGGGATCTGCTGGGTTTGGAGACTCCACCCGGGGTCGGGTGCCAGATAGAAAGGCGCGGTCACAGGCCGGGTGAGCGCAGAGTGTGGCCGGAGACCGGGGAGACGGGAGTGACTGACTGCTTTTCTCTAGGGGCTCACTGAAGAGCAGGGCCCCGAGTTCTCGGCTCCTCCGGGGCGGAGATTGGGAGGCCGCCATTTTCACTCTCCGCCTCCAAAGCTGTACGGAAAGCTTGCAGGGAACAAAAGCTCCGGAGAGCAAACCCAGCAGATTACTTAGCCCGGACCCGGCAAGGGCGGGGCAATTCCTCTTGGGCAAAGACATTTGGGAACCACGGCAACAGGCCCCTCCCCCAGAAGATCAGGGAGAACAGCCAGCCAAGACCAAGTTTACCGATCAATGAGAACGGCAGAACTCCAGCGCTAGGAGAATACTGCACATAGAATTCATGGCTTTTTTACCATGATTCTTTAGTCTTTCAAAGTTAATTATTTTTTTTAACTTTTTTTTTTTTTTTGGAATTTTTCTTTTTCCCTTTTTCAACCAACATCTTATCAATCCCTTTTTTAAAAAACATTTTTATTTTTCATTTTTAGAGTCATATTCTATCCCTTCATAGTAGTTACCCGTATTTTTGGCATATATATTTAAGTTGTTCTCTCTTTAAAACTTTGAGATAGTTTCTTCTAACAGATCAAAATATACTCTAAATCTCTAGTGTATGGTTTTTTTCTACTCCCCTGCCTGATCACATTCTCTCCCTTTTTTTTTCTTTTTTTTAAATCCTCTTCTTTCTTTTTTCAAACAACTTATCAATTCCTTTTATAAAATTTTTTATAATTTCCATCTTTACAGTCATATTCCATTCCTTCATCAGATCAACCCTTATTTTTGTACATATATAAGTTTTTATTTCTTTAAAATTTTGGGAGGGACTTTCTTTTAACAGACCAAAATACACCCAAAATCTAGTGTGTGGCACTGATCTATATACCAGCCTGATCATATTTGATCACATTCTGTTTTTGTTTTGTTTTGTTTTGTTCTGTTTTTGTTTGTTTTTATCTTTATCTTTTTCTTTTTCCTTTTTTTTTTTCTTTTTCTTTTTTCTCTCTTTCCCTTTCTTTTCCCACTGCTTCAGGTCTTTTCTGATTTGTTTAGAGGATATTTTCTGGGGACGTTGTTACCCTGCTAGCATTTTGTTCTCTCACTAATCTATTCTCCTCTGCACAAAATGACAAGACGGAAAAAATCACCTCAACAAAAAGAACAAGAGGTAGTACCGACTGCCAGGGATCTACTCAATACGGACATTAGTACGATGTCAGATCTAGAGTTCAGAATCATCACTTTAAAGATACTAGCTGGGCTTGAAAAAAGCATGGAAGTTATTAGAGAAACCCTTTCTGGAGAAGTAAAAGAACTAAAATCTAACCAAGTAGAAATCAAAAAGGCTATTAATGAGGTGCAATCAAATATGGGGGCACTAACTGCTAGGATAAATGAGGCAGAAGACAGAATCAGTGAGATAGAAGACCAAATGATGGAAAATAAAGAAGCTGAGAAAAAGAGAGATAAACAACTACTGGATCACGAGGGCAGAATTCGAGAGATAAACGATACCATAAGACGAAACAACATTAGAATAATTGGGATCCCAGAAGAAGGAGAAAGAGAGAGAGGGGCAGAAGGTATAATGGAGCAAATTATAGCAGAGAACTTCCCTAATTTGGGGAAGGAAACAGGCATCAAAATCCAGGAAGCACAGAGAACTCCTCTCAAAATCAATAAAAATAGGTCAACACCCCAACATCTAATAGTAAAACTTACGAGTCTCAGAGACAAAGAGAAAATCCTGAAAGCAGCTCGGGAGAAGAGATCTGTAACCTACAATGGTAGAAACATTAGATTGGCAACAGACCTATCCACAGAGACCTGGCAGGCCAGAAAGGACTGGCAGGATATATTCAGAGCACTAAATGAGAAAAATATGCAGCCAAGAATACTATATCCAGCTAGGCTGTCATTGAAAATTGAAGGAGAGATAAAAAGCTTCCAGGACAAACAAAAACTAAAGGAATTTGCAAACACGAAACCAGCCCTACAAGAAATCTTGAAAGGGGTCCTCTAAGCAAAGAGAGAGCCTAAAAGCAACATAGACCAGAAAGGAACACAGACAATATACAGTAACAATCACCTTACAGGCAATACAATGGCACTAAATTCCTATCTTTCAATAGTTACCCTGAATGTAAATGGGCTAAATGCCCCAATCAAAAGACACAGGCTATCAGATTGGATTAAAAAACAAGACCCATCGATATGCTGTCTGCAAGAGACTCATTTTAGACCCAAAGACACACCCAGATTGAAAGTGAGGGGGTGGAAAACCATTTACCATGCTAATGGACACCAAAAGAAAGCTGGGGTGGCAATCCTTATATCAGACAAATTAGATTTTAAACCAAAGACTGTAATAAGAGATGAGGAAGGACACTATATCCTACTTAAAGGGTCTATCCAACAAGAAGATCTAACAATTGTAAATATCTATGCCCCTAACATGGGAGCAGCCAATTATATAAGCCAATTAATAACAAAAGCAAAGAAACACATTGACAACAATACAATAATAGTGGGGGACTTTAACACCCCCCTCACTGAAATGGACAGATCGTTTAAGCAAAAGATCAAGAAGGAAATAAAGACTGAAATGACACACTGGTCCAAATGGACTTCACAGACGTATTCAGAACATTCCATCCCAAAACAACGGAATACACATTCTTCTCTAGTGCCCATGGAACATTCTCCAGAATCGATCACATCCTAGGTCATAAATCAGGTCTCAACCGGTACCAAAAGATTGGGATCATCCCCTGCCTATTTTCAGACCACAATGCTTTGAAACTAGAACTCAATCACAAGAGGAAAGTCGGAAAGAACTCAAATACATGGCGGCTAAAGAGCATCCTACTGAAGAATGAATGGGTCAACCAGGAAATTAAAGAAGAATTAAAAAAATTCATGGAAACCAATGAAAATGAAAACAGAACTATTCAAAATCTTTGGGATGCAGCAAAAGCAGTCCTAAGAGGAAAGTATATAGCAATACAAGCCTTTCTCAAGAAACAAGAAAGGTCTCAAGTACACAAGCTAACCCTACACCTAAAGGAGCTGGAGAAAGAACAGCAAATAAAGCCTAAACCCAGCAGGAGAAGAGAAATAATAAAGATCAGAGCAGAAATCAATGAAATAGAAACTAAAAGAACAGTAGAACAGATCAAGGAAACAAGGAGCTGGTTCTTTGAAAGAATTAACAAGATTGATAAACCCCTGGCCAGACTTATCAAAAAGAAAAGAGAAAGGACCCAAATCAACAAAATCATGAATGAAAGAGGAGAGATCACAACTAACACCAAAGAAATACAAGCAATTCTAAGAACATATTATGAGCAACTCTATGTCAGCAAATTAGATAACCTGGAAGAAATGGATGCATTCCTAGACTATCAACTACCAAAACTGAACCAGGAAGAAATAGAAAACCTGAACAGACCTATAACCACTAAGGAAATTGAAGCAGTCATCAAAAATCTCCCAAAACACAAAAGCCCAGGGCCAGATGGCTTCCCAGGGGAATTCTACCAAACATTCAAGAAGAATTAATACCTATTCTTCTGAAACTGTTCCAAAAAATAGAAATGGAAGGAAAACTTCCAAGCTCATTTTATGAGGCCAGCATTACCTTGATCCCAAAACCAGACAAAGACCCCATTAAAAAGGAGAATTACAGACCAATATCCCTGATGAACATGGATGCAAAAATTCTCACCAAAATACTAGCCAATAGGATCCAACAGTACATTAAAAGGATTATTCACCACGACCAAGTGGGATTTATCCCTGGGCTGCAAGGTTGGTTCAACATCCGCAAATCAATCAACGTGATACAATACATTAACAAAAGAAAGAACAAGAATCATATGATCCTCTCAATAGATGCAGAAAAAGCATTTGACAAAGTACAGCATCCCTTTCTTGATCAAAACTCTTCAGAGTATAGGCATAGAGGGTACATACCTCAACATCATAAAAGCCATCTATGAAAAACCCACAGCGAATATCATTCTCAATGGGGAAAAACTGAGAGATTTCCCCTTAAGGTCAGGAACGCAGCAGGGATGTCCACTATCACCACTGCTATTCAACATAGTATTAGAAGTCATAGCCACAGCAATCAGACAACAAAAAGAAATCAAAGGCATCCAAATCGGCAAAGAAGAAGTCAAATTCTCACTCTTTGCAGATGATATGATACTTTATGTGGAAAATCCCAAAGACTCCACCCCAAAACTGCTAGAACTCATACAGGAATTCAGTCAAGTGGCAGGATATAAAATCAATGCACAGAAGTCAGTGGCATTCCTATACACCAACAACAAGACAGAAGAAAGAGAAATTAAGGAGTCGATCCCATTTACAATTGCACCCAAAACCATAAGATACCTAGGAATAAATCTAACCAAAGAGGCAAAGAATCTGTACTCAGAAAACTATAAAATACTCATGAAAGAAATTGAGGAAGACACAAAGAAATGGAAAAACGTTCCATGCTCATGGATTGGAAGAACAAATATTGTGAAGATGTCAATCCTACCTAGAGCAATCTACACATTCAATGCAATCCCCATCAAAATACCACCCACTTTTTTCAAAGAAATGGAACAAATAATCCTAAAATTTGTATGGAACCAGAAAAGACCCCGAATAGCCAGAGGAATGTTGAAAAAGAAAAGCAAAGCTGGCGGCATCACAATTCCGGACTTCCAGCTCTACTACAAAGCTGTCATCATCAAGACAGTATGGTACTGGCACAAAAACAGACACATAGATCAATGGAACAGAATAGAGAGCCCAGAAATGGACCCTCAACTCTATGGTCAACTCATCTTTGACAAAGCAGGAAAGAATGTCCAATGGAAAAAAGACAGTCTCTTCAACAAATGGTGTTGGGAAAATTGGACAGCCACATGCAGAAGAATGAAACTGGACGATTTCCTTACACCACACACCAAAATAGACTGAAAATGGTTGAAAGACCTAAATGTGAGACAGGAGTCCATCAAAATCCTAAAGGAGAACACAGGCAGCAACCTCTTTGACCTCAGCCGCAGCAACTTCTTCCTAGAAACATCGCCAAAGGCAAGGGAAGCAAGGGCAAAAATGAACTATTGGGACTTCATCAAGATAAAAAGCTTTTGCAAAGCAAAGGAAACAGTCAACAAAACCAAAAGACAACTGACAGAATGGTAGAAGATATTTGCAAATGACATATCAGATAAAGGGCTAGTATCCAAAATCTATAAAGAACTCATCAAACTCAACACCAAAAGAACAAAGAATCCAATCAAGGAATGGGCAGAAGACATGAACAGACATTTTTCCAAAGAAGACATCCAAATGGCCAACAGACACATTAAAAAATGCTCAATATCGCTCGGCATCAGGGAAATCCAAATCAAAACCTCAATGAGATACCACCTCACACCAGTCAGAATGGCTAAAGTTAACAAGTCAGGAAACGACAGATGTTGGCGGGGATGCAGAGAAAGGGGAACCTTCCTACACTGTTGGTGGGAATGCAAGCTGGTGCAGCCACTCTGGAAAACAGTATGGAGATTCCTCAAAAAGTTGAAAATAGAGCTACCATATGATCCAGCAATTGCACTACTGGGTATTTACCCCAAAGATACAAAAGTAGGGACCCGAAAGTGTACGTGCACCCCGATGTTTATAGCAGCAATGTCCACAGTAGCCAAACTGTGGAAAGAGCCAAGATGTCCATCAACAGATGAATGGATAAAGAAGATGTGGTATAGGGGTGCCTGGGTGGCTCAGTCGGTTAACCGTCTGCCTTCGGCTCAGGTCATGATCCCAGGGTCCTGGGATCAAGCCCCACATCGGGCTCCCTGCTCGGCAGGAAGCCCGCTTCTCCCTCTCCCACTCCCCCTTGCTTGTGTTCCCTCTCTCGCTGTGTCTCTCTCTGTCAAATAAATAAATAAAATCATTAAAAAAAAAAAAAAAGAAGAGGTGGTATATATATACAATGGAATATTATGCAGCCATCAAAAGGAATGAGATCTTGCCATTTGCAACGACGTGGATGGAACTGGAGGGTATTATGCTGAGCGAAATAAGTCAAACAGAGAAAGACATGTATCATATGACCTCACTGATATGAGGAATTCTTAATCTCAGGAAACAAACTGAGGGTTGCTGGAGTGGGGGGTGGGGTGGGAGGGATGGGGTGACTGGGTGATGGACACTGGGGAGGGAATGTGCTCTGGTAAGCGCTGTGAATTGTGCAAGACTATTGAATCTCAGATCTGTACCTCTGAAACAAATAATGCAATATATGTTAAGAAAGAAAAAAATAGAAGAAGAATGTAGCAGGAGGGGAAGAAGGAAGGGGGGGAAATCGGAGGGGTAGACGAACCATGAGAGACGGTGGACTCTGAAAAACAAACTGAGGGTTCTAGAGGGGAGGGGGGTGGGAGGATGGGTTAGCCTGGTGATGGGTATTGAGGAGGGCACGTTCTGCATGGAGCACTGGGTGTTATGCACAAACAATGAATCATGGAACACTATATCTAAAACTAATGATGTAATGTATGGGGATTAACATAACAATAAAAAAATTTAAAAAAAAAGAGTAGAGCAATAATCTAAGGAAACTTTGTCATTTTAAAAGAGAAAAACCAAATTCCAATCTTATACCAGTGTACTTTTGACATCATTTTATATAAATTTATTCTAATCTTAGCTACTACTAACCATACATATTCTTTTCCAAAGGTTTCCTTTTTGCAAACTTTCTACAACTTTTTTCTTTTCTTTCTTTTTTTGTCTTTCTTCTTTTTTTTACATTTAGATTTGTCCTAAGTTTTCCCTCTTTAAATAGTCTCACTTTAGGACAAAATAATTTTCTTTTCCTTCAACAAAAATGCATTCCCATTCCTCATGCTCTTTGTTTTTTATACCAAAAACATATATCTCACTTTCCTTGCATAGAGTTGTTTCCCTTATTATGTCCATTAATCTTAATTACATTTATTAGAGTTCTGAACTCTTAGAAACCTTAGTTTCTAGTAAAAACTAAAGTAGTAAGCAACTGTGAACTGTTTGTTATACCAGTATTCTTTAGATGGGCAAATTTACAAATACATTTAGTAATTTTTAGAAATATATGCCTTCTCGTAAATGTTTCAACATGGCACAAAATATGTTTATTAATAGACCCAAATACCTTTAGTTTCTCTGTAATAGAAAGTTCAAGGTAGATAAACCTATGTTAGTAATTAATGTTTCAGTATTTTATCTTATTTGAAAATGATCTAGGTATTTAATGACTATCCATCACATAACTTAGCAAAACTCTAACGTTTTAACTTACAAAAAAACAATTAGGGGAAAATACCTTAAGTAGACACAAATATTGCTGACAAATCTATAAACTTTTATCTTAAATCTATTTTAATCCCCTTGTTCTTAATAAAAAATTTGAGATGCTTATCAGCTATCATCTTTTCCCTTTTTTTTTTTTAAGATTATATAATTTATTTATTTGACAGAGAGAGCACAAGTAGGCAGAGCGGCAGGCAGAGGGAGAGGAAGAAGCAGGCTCCCCGCTGAGCAGGGAGCCTGACGTGGGGCTCGATCCCAGGACCCTGGGATCATGACCTGAGCCCGAAGGCAGACGCTTAACCAACTGAGCCATCCAGCTGCTCCAATTTTTAGTACATGTGCTGCCAAGTAAGCACCAGCATTTCTTTTAGGAGCTTCTAAATACCAATCAAAATATGCATCCCACTCCAGTTTAATTTAATAGCTGGCTTTCTTGAGTTGGGTGGGTAAATACATGGTATTTCAAGGGATTCCCATTTAGGCCATTTGAATGTTAGAATCATCCTTAGTATAATTTTCTCATTTATTTAGAAGCTTGCAAATATATGATCCATGTGTGTTAAACATGAATCCCCCCTGGAGTGTTGGAAGGGTTACCCATCCTGTTTTTCCATTTGTGATGATTTATCTCAGTCCTACTGGGTTTAAATGCTTGGCACTACCTAAGGGATTTTAGTTGTGGAGTGATGTGCTGATTAGAGTGACCTTGCACCTCTAGGGTCTCCCCCTGGAGTTGGTTAATGGTATTTGTGTCTTGCTGTTTCTCTCTATTTAGCCTGGCGAAAATGAAAAGTGCTCAGAATGCTGAGCAGAAAACTTACATGCATCCCTCAGTAGAGCAACTAAATTATCTGTACTGTAAATGGGAATCCCTACGAGACCAGTTGCAGCATGTAAGGTTAGTCTCTGCACTCTCCAATGAGAGGAGCTCCTGTCCTTTGTCTTCGGATTTCTTCAGAATCTCATTTATGTCATGGTAGCATCGCGTATTCACATTGGCAAAATTCTGAAAAATTTTTAATTTCTAGGATGAAGATTTGTCCCTCCAACAGACCTGCAGCCTGTGCTCTGTACAGCACGGTGCCCTTTCTGACTTACGCAGGAGGAAAGAGACAACAGATAGGACCCGGAACCTGTGTTAAGCACAAAATGGTGCTCTTCCCTGACTGCAGGAGAAAGAAAGAAAGGTTAAAACCCAAAACCTGGGTCATACACAGAATGCCACCTTTTCCTGACTTTGCAGAAGAAAGAAAAACAACAACAATCAATAAAGCTCTGGACCATCTACCAGGCGGAGAGGTCCGGATCCCAGGAAGCGCCCACCCAGTCCATTGTACTTCGTGTAAGGAGACAATTGGGCACAAGAACCAGTACCAGGGGTCCGTTTCCTGGTGGAGCCCAGATGAGAAAATGGCCTCTTCTGGGGTCCTTTCGTGGTCGCCAAATTGTCAACTGAAAGAAAGCCAACCTCAAAATAGGTTAGTAAATACTTTATTAGCTGTCTTACTGAGGACGATTGCCCAGGAAGCAGTCTTTCAGACTGCTTTGAGGAATTGCTCCAACGCTTGTTAGCTACAGGGGGTTATATATACAAAAAGGGGAAGGGGGTACATGCTGGCAAGCAATTCTCCAAATACCTGTGTGTCATAAGGTATACTTTGTTACAGTTATAAAAAATTAGGGTTTTCTGATTTCCACATAGACACGAGAAAAACCCTTAGGCCATCTTAATACATTAGGTTTTTGTCATATCTGATTATTCAGAAATATTGCCTGCATGCCTCTCCTTAACTGGTTTTCTGGTTCTACCTGTTTTTGAGATCTCCTTGAGGTCGCTTGAGACATTCACAGAAGGCTGACATCAGTCACCTGCTGCAGTTTTCATGCGCAGGGGAGTCTAAACTTGGTTTGATGTTTTATTGTTCTCCCCCAAGCAGAATATAATACTGCTTTTTTAAAGAGAAAAGAAAATTCTGTTATGTATTTTGCTAATTCAAGTATAAAACAATGTGTATTCCACTTTGCAAAGAATGTTTTAAAATGTGTTTTATGTGATCCAGAGTTAAATAGCATTTGTTCTATCAAGTGCTGTCACAGTGCTTGGCACAGGGAAGGGACTGAAAGTGCTGATCACATTTGATTTGCAGAGGAAAAACTTGAGAATATTTTGCATTCTAATCATGATAAGATAAAAGGCGTTGCTTTAAAATAAAATTAGATAAAAATAGAAGGAAGAACAGAGTGGAAAGCTGAATGTACTATCTTCTGACAAACCACTTACAGGCACTGAACTTCTTTGTGCTTGATTCCCTTTGTAATACATGAAAATAATAACATCTGGTACTTCATATAAATATTTGAATATTAAAGACATTTACTTTGTGATGTGAGTTCCCTTTAAAAAAAAGGGCACAAGGTAAATATTAGCATAGTAGGACCAGCATTTTTTTTAATGTGTTTTTTTTGGATAAAGGCAGGAATAATTTTTAAACTCTTAGCAATTTTCTCCAGGGTTCAAAGTTGGACAATAAGGTTGATTTCCAGATGTTGGGAATGAAAACTGTAAACATGTGAAGGTGAAGTATATATTTAAAGGTCATCTAGCTTAATGTGTTTCTGAGTGAGTTCCAAGAAATAGAAAACCAGAGGTTACAGATTGGCTAGAGCAGAATGACTGGGAGGCAGGGCAGGCTGGTGGGTGGCAGGTAGGCAGCAGGTGGGAGGCAGGTGCTTCTCCAGCGTCATCTTGCCGCACATGTTCCCGCCCAGCCTTTCCATGACTTTCGTGGAGTAAGAGCTGTTCCATTTGTCAAAGTGATAGAATCCCATTTACTTTTATTGGATTCCTAAATACAATGGTTTTAGAGATTGTGAGGATTTCTTAATGTATCGTGAACCTGAGAAGTCAGTTTTAAGTTGTCTTTATCTCATGTCAGGGAATCCTAAGAATGTTTGGGATTCTCACAGACCATCTACTACAATAGCAATACAGCTCAGTTTGGTTAGTGGCAAAATGTGTTTTTAAAGTGTGGCAACTGGGGGCGCCTGGGTGGCTCAGTCGGTTAAGCGTCTGCCTTCAGCCCAGGTCATGATCCCAGGGTCCTGGGATCGAGTCCCGCATCAAACTTTGTGCTCAGCAGGGAGTCTGCTTCTCTCTCTCCCTCTGCCCCATCCCCACCGCTCATCCTCTCTCTCTCTCTCAATTAAGTAAATGAAATCTTTAAAAAAATAAAAAATAAATAAGTGTGGTGAACGGCCATGATCCTTATCCACACTAAGTTGTGGATTTTAGATTAGTTACATACTTTTCTGCATCAGGCTCCATATTGACTTATCCAAATTCAAGTTTTTTGTTTTTTTTTTCTTTCAAATCATTTTAGTAGCCTGGCAGTGATTCAAAATATGGAAAGAAGATTCAAACTGGTTCCCTTAAGGGGGATTGCTACCATGATTGCCTCACACAAGCGGATCAAAGGCAACAGTGAAACAGGGTTCCAAAGAGCAAGGGTGGTAAGAAGGCTTCAGGGCTCACAGATGGAAGAGCTTGGTTTCAAAAAGTCTCTGAGGGGAGCAGACAGCAGAAGAGACATGAAATGTAAGGGACGCTCGGAGGACGGGGCATGGTTGCTGGGTCTTGAGTGCCTTGAAGTGTTTCTTGATGGTGATTCAGTGTCGAGAGTATTTGTCATCTGGGGAGAGCCCAGCAGGATGAGCCGAGGAGGTCTCTTGTCCCATAGGTTCAGCTCAGCTTCTTCATTGTATAGACTTGATCTCCCCCCTGTTGAGATAATGCTGCAGAAACATGATCACGCCAAAGCCAGATGTTGCAGTTTAGTCTGCAACTCCTTCTGACTCACATTTTCTTTTTTATCCCCAAGGCTTTTTGTTTTTGTTTTTGTTTTTCATATTACTCCGTATGTAATCACCAAAAATTATTTGTAGGTACATTTCTTCAAGTACTTAACAAATTATTTTTTCTATGCCTGGATATTATTTGTCTTTGTATCTTCCTATGTCAGAGTAATAATGAAATAGGATAAGTTGGACTTTAATTCAGTATGCATAATATTAAATTACCTAGCACACATCAAACACCATCTTACACATTATGAAGTACAGATCTTAAGGATTATAACATACATTTGTGGAAAGTATGTAAACACATAAGTACAATTATAGAAGGCTAGAGATTATAACACAATGTGTAAGTTTATATATTCATTTTATCAAGTCTTATGGTTCTTAAATGTAGTACTATAAATGAATATCTATTAAATCATCTCCAAACTGTTATATTTGCCACTTTTTAGATAATCTATATGGCTTATTATCAAGAACTTAGTGGTACTCAATTGTTCCTTATTTGTTACATTTATTTGATCAGTTACAATAGGTTTGAGGCTTGAAATGAAGTGTCACTGTTTTGAAGTGACAGTTAAAAAAGATGGTTCAGTGGGACTGCATAGTATTCAACTTTATCATTCAGCTGAATGCTGCTATGTAAAAAGTATTTATTTTTTCATAGATGGCACCATCCCAGGAGGCTTAGCTTGTGCCATAGAAAATAAGATTGAAAATGACCTTAGTAAATGGGAAAGTATTTAAAACCACAGAATGACATTCAGTTTTTAAAAATCTGAAAAATAGGCTGTACAAACATAAGCTAAGGAATGACTGGATGCCTGGAGAGTCTATGAATCTGGACATTTATTTGTGGTTGCAGAGCTAAAGAATAATCAGAACCTAATGCTAGAAAGACCAGTATAACGAGAGTAGACGCTTACATACAGAGTGGAACATAGAGAAGAGTGTATGTTCAGGAGCACTCTCCTTTTATACTAGGGTCAAGTTTGAATAAAAGATACAATTTCATCACTTGGAACAACACTGTTTATTTAAAGTGATGTTTCTGTTGGAATATATACTCGAGAACATAATTTTAATATGCTCCCCGACAAAATTAGAGCAACATCAGGGAGATGAGATGCTTAAAAGTCTGGAAGCCCTATGAGAAGGTTGGTATTTAATATGAAATGTAGAAAACTCATAGAGTGTACATTGGACAGGGGGAAATTAACACATGGAGAATTATTTCATTGTATAAAACTGTGTTTTCCATGGCTCATTAGCTAAAACAAATAAATTTAGTGGTTTATCATTATGGTTTTTTTTAAATAAAATAGAATAGGAAAGAATAAAATAGAAAGTACCAGAGTGCCTCACAAGTACAAATAACATGTATTTAATGTCACTTTAATTGTTTACAACTGTGTAGTTGGTCATGATCGAAAATGTTTTAAATATATTGACAGAATTTCAAGCACATGCAAAAGTAGACAGATACTTTAATGAATTCCCATTATCCATCACCTGTCCTAAACATCCATCAACACTTAGTAAAGCTGCCATATCCACAGTCTTACTACCTCACCATTTCATACTCTGTTTGAAGCCATCTTTGATGTCATACCTGTGTTTTCACTATGTATCACTAAAATTCAAGGATTATTTTCTAACGTAACTACAATACCATTATCAATTATTCCTTAATATCATCAAAGACCTAAAAATGTGTTTGTCTTTCATGGTCACCATCTCTGTTTCACTACTTAGAAGTGTGCCTGACATTACATGTGGTGGATTGAGTAGATGCTATATGTTGGAAATTTATGACATAATTTCTGAATTAGACTTTGATGGGAATGTAAAGTAGCATTATTTGGGCTGCTTTTGATGTAGAATCAAGTTTTTCCTCATTCTGCAAGTAACAGAGAAGAAAAAAGTATCTTCCTGGATTTTTCATCCTTTCTTAAATGTGTATATCTTGAACAATTTACTACTCACTGATTAATCAACCTTATTCTAACATCACAAAGATCCTTCTTTATAGATGTAATTACTATGCATGTTGCCTTAGATTCATTTATTATTCAGTCACTGAAATTAAATGTCCGTTGTTCGCTTGATACCTATAGTTGACTTATATTCCCTTTTCTTCAGGAGCACAGTTTAGTGAGCCAAGAGTAACAAATAAACAGTGTTGCATGTGAGAAGCCACAGTGGAAATACTGAATGTCAGTAAATAGAGGATATACTCTAGACAGAGGGAAAGCATGTAGAGAAAGAAATGTATAAAAGGCATGGCATTTTTCTAAAACAATGAAGAAGTTTGTATGGTTTGATCTTAGTGTTTATGGGGGTGCAAAGAAGGAGCAGTAAATATGAAAAAAGAAAGTTTGGAGCCAAATTATATATCCTATGTGTCAAGCTAAAGTTTAGACTGCATTTTGGAAGCAGTGAGAAATTTTTGCTGTCCCTTAAGTATGGAGCAAACTTTATTATCATTGTTGTTGTGATAATGATGGTGATGATGACGATTTTGTAAAAAGAAGTCCCAGGAGGTGACTCTGAGACATGGTTGGGAGGAAATGTGGAGACATGGGGTTCGACAAGGAGACTATTGCAGTGAATCCAAGAAACTGTCGGTGGATGACAAACTAATGCAGAGGCATTGGAGGGTGAATGAGAGGGAACAAAATTGCTAACTAATTTGGAATTAGAATAAATACTTGATAACCAAATATATGATTTTCATTGAAGAAAGGGATGAGTGTTGGATATTTCTGAGGTTTTTAGCTTGGAAGACTGCATGGTTTCCTTACCAGAGAAAAGGCATACAGAAGGAGGAGCCGGCTTGGTGTGTGTTGTGGCAGGGACAACGAGGATGAGTCATTTGCAATTGTATTATGTTTCAGATGCCCACAAGATGCTCAGTTGTAGGTAGCCATTAATGGTGTGTATCTGGAGCTCAGGAGGGAAGAATGAGACAGATGTGAAAGTAATCTGCTTGAACTGGATAATTACACTGGGTAAGATTTCCAGGGAGAGATAGAAAGAGAAAAGAAAAAAGAAAGAAGAGAGAGAGGAGAGAAGAGAAAATGAGTTTTTATCCTATATTTTTTCACAAAACAAATGACCACAAAATAAATGTGTCTCCCCTGCTGAAAATGTTTATTTTGCTATTGATTGTATATTTTAAATAGTCAATAAGACTTTTCCTGAGATCTTTCCTTGGAAACCTCTGACTTAAATCCAAGATGCTGGCTATGTTTCTTTCTTTCTTTCTTCTTTTTTTTTAAGATTTTATTTATTTTTTTTTTAAGTAATCACCACATCCAACGTGGGGCTCGAACTCACAACCCTGAAATCAAGAGTTGCACGCTTCACCAACTCAGCCAATCAGGCATCCCACTGAGGGATGCTGGCCAGTTTTCTTAAATATTTCTTCCACATTCATGATGAGGATAAAAATGTGTATAATACACACCAAAATTTCTCACGATGGTAGCAACCACAAAACTGCCTTAGGCTAAAAGTAACAAAGAAAGAAGATTTGGTAACTCCTTAAGTGTTTTATCTATTAAGCTCTTCTTTATTCAGATGGCCTTTCATGGTGGTAACATAAACTCAAAGGTGAAGCATTTTCACAAAGGATCTCTTTGTCCTGACATTATTTGCCAAGTAAAGTTACCATACTTCAAAATATGACCAGACAGGAACCAAGGAACCACAGCACAATTGTAAAGAAAGATCTAAAACCTAGAGCTACAACTATAATAACTTCTAATGAGGCATGGGGGGAGTTTGACTACTTCAGTTGGAAGGATGAGAGGAAAGAAGAACTTAGAATGTTAGAAATATAACGAGAGACCAGAACAGATAGTCCAAAACAGAATCCAACATTTGGAAGTACTAACAAGGAGTAAGATGAGGCCCCAAAGGTAGGTAAGTGGAGTATATAACCTGCTAGTTTATCTGAGAGTGGTTAGCATGGGAGTTAGGGCTGGCCACTGGGACCTGCTCCTGACAGGGTTTCTAGCACATATTCTAATTAATCTGGGGACTTGTCAGAGCAACTAAGTTGCTCTGAGACTGGAAATCTTTGGTTATCCAGGTAGAAATCTGGACTCAGACAACAAAACAGGGATACAGTGACTAGATCTGAGAAATTAGAGTGTCGGGGAGTGAATGTTAGTGTTTGAATTCTGTACGTTATTCTTTCTGCCTTCTCTAATAAGGAAGCTCCTGATACCCCAGTAGTCAGTCCTCACCACACTCAGGGTTTGGCTGAAAAGTAGTGCTAAAGCTTAGATCTAGGAACCTGTTGGATGCTTCCTGCAGTAGTTCTGTTCCTTTCCACCCCTCTTTCCTGCCCACTCCCATGTTTTATCCTCATATAAATACACACAGTGTTTTTGCATGCTAGTGAAAAGTGCCCTATTCAATGACTTCCTTTCTGACTAATCTTATGAATCAATCCATCCACTCAGAGGAGCTAATAAGGTTGGTGGTCAGAAGCACATGCTTGGCTGGACATTCTATCCTCTGTGGGAAGGGGTGGAAATATGAGAAGAGCATTAATATTTTACTCTTTTCTAGAAATAGGGACATGCTCTGATAACTAGACAAAGTAGAACGAGCCCATATGGCGAGTCAGATTGGCAGTGAGTGTCATGATGCTGAACCTCAAATTGTTGATCTAGAGTTTACTTGAATATCCCTGACTATGATCAAGATCCATCTTATACACCAAAATGAGGTTGAGCTTGAGCTTGTTACACAGAGGACGTGAAGCAGGTATGGCACTGTGTCCATTGTTTTCTAATTTAGTCAAAGGAGTAAATAGCTAGACAGGACCTGAAAGGATCTGGAAAAGGCATCCATGACAAACATGCGACTTAAGTTAATGATTTCATGTGTTTGCTCCTAGACTTCTTGGCACATGTATCAAATTTCTCCTTTTGGTGAGGAATTGAGTTAGACCAGAGGCCCTCAAACTTTAGTGTGTATCTAAATCTCTTAGTGAGCTCAAGAAAATACAGATTTCTGGATCTTACCCCTACAGTTTCTGAGTCACTAGTTCTGGGTTGGGGCCTAAAAATTTGCATTTCTAACTCCCCAGGTGATGTGCATGCTGCTAGTTTAGAAATAACATTTGAGAGCCACCAAATGCTACATTTCTTAGTGCCTCTAAAAAAATTCCTAAGCCTTAATAATTTCAGGAAAGATGACACTACCAAAATTCAATGTTGAAATCACAATGTTTAACTATAATATATTCTACCAAAATAAAATATTAAAACTTGTTTCTTTAGGAATGATTTACCTCCTTCATTATCTCCTACAAAAGCACACACACACACATGCACATGTACTTCCTAAAATCAATATTTAATAAATGACATTATATTAGAGAGAAATCATGCTTCCTCCATCTTTAAGCCCAGAATAGTTTCCCACTAAATGGGTTCATTCTTCAACTTGTGCAAAGATAGTTAATTTACCCACCCAATCCAAATTTGTAGATTTGCTTACTCAGCTGTGGGAGATGTGTATATCAGAAGTGGAGAGGGATGATATGTACACTAGTTTGCCTTATTGGGACAAATGTTATTTGCCTCTAGGCTAATGTATTTTATTTTTAATAAATGATATTAGAAATTAGATTGGAAATTATATGTTCTATATCATTTATAGATCATCAAGGTATAATTTAATTTGCCATTTGAGAATGGAATCTCTCTCTCTTTTTTTTTTCCTAAATGTTTTGCTGTATTCATGACAAGGGAGCTCATTTGCTGCTCCAGAGTTCTGTGGTTGCAATCGTTTTGATCTGGCTAACACATAGCACGAAAAAACATTATTAAATAACCTGGACATCAAATGTGAATTCTGAACTTTTTTTAGATACTCCTAAAATCAATGATAATTTTAATAAACTTGAATAGAAGCCAATAAGGTACTCCTCACAAAAAATTTTATTTTCAGAAATAATAAGTAAAATTAACCATTTTAGCCCATTAAACTAACCCACCCCTCACTTCTTGAATCAGTGTCGTATATTCACAGTAAAGGCATATTGAGTAACTGTGTTATCTTTATCAGACTTAACACACTAGAACTAGATTTTTTTTAAAAAACATACTGTTGGTTTATATATTCTATTCAGATTATATAACTAATGAACTGTAAGATATACTTGAATACATCATACTATTTAAAGCTAGCTAAAAAATTAAAATAAAAGTGGACAGATCATCAAGATTGGTGATTCTGTGCTTTGTTAAGTATGAAGAGAAAATGCCAAGGACTCGGGGGCCTGGGACAGTTAGTTCTCTTTATATAAAGCATTCTGAATGGACAAATAGCAGCTTATTAAAGTCCAGTTAATAAATTCAAGTTTATTAGCATTAACTATCCACTCAAAAATGTCTGGCCATAATAGAGACAGCTGTAGAATAGATGAACATTACAATATTATTAATATTTATTGGTATTTATTGAGTGCCAATAATGTGCAGAGTATTTTAAATTCATTATTTCAATTGATCCTCACAGAGATGTTATTGGCTAGGCTCTGCTAACATCCTCATGTATCCAACAAGGAAACTGAACACTTACAGAACTTTTTTAATATCTGAAAGTACAAAGAGCCAGTAAATGGTAGAATCAGAATTTGAACTGAGACAATTAGCTTTCAAAGCCTATTAAAGAAAAAATATTATGTTTTAGAATTGACTCATCTTTCACTGGATTGACTACAGCTCAAAACACTTGGCATGACTGCTAGTATCTTAACCACAAAGTCTGTTCAGATCAGATTTATTATCATAAATTAGAATAAGCAATCATATTTATCTACCCACCTCAGCAAAATTAACTTGAGGCACTTAGAATACAAAATATTAAGGCCTTTAAAGCAGTTCTGTGCATATACTAAATGTTTAATAAGTATTAGAGACACGGAGAAAAGGAGAACATGCTTGGATGATGTGACTGCACCTGGAAGGAAGATCCTACTGAAAACAAGGTTCAGATTGGGCACTCCAGTGCTTCCAATATGACATCTTGTGCCCTCCTGACCTTGGGGATGGCATGTTCTTTTCAGGTCTAATCCTCTAACTTCCCTCTGAAGTTTCCCTTCCCCTTCTCTACTTTTCTCCCCCCAAAATAAATTCTCCTCTCCACTTCATATTTATCTAATCTCTCTCTTTGCAAAAGATCAAAGCAAACCAGACATTTAAAGCAGACAGGTATTTATTAGTTTAACACAAGAAACTGTTTGGCACATCATTGTTTCCCTGTGCCTGCCAAACAAAAAAAAGCACACATCTTTCCTTATCATGTACATTTCCACAATTAAATGTTTCATCCAATTGAAGTCAATAATTTTTCATTCATCCCCTATAGCAGGAGATGAAAATACCTTTTTAAGATTCAGTACCTGCCCTCAAAAAGTTTACAGTATATGCAATCTGGCAGAATGACTCAAGGAAATAAACAGCAATAATAAGAAACAAAACTGCAACCAGAGGCATGCAGACAAAATCCTTAGAGGACTAAGGGAAAGGAAGAAACATAACCAGGAAAAGCTTCACATCATTCATTCACTATATGAAGTAGCTTAAATTTGAAGCAAGTTTTGTCCAGAAAATGAGACAAAGACACTAAAAGTAAGAAGACAGGTTAGGGATATCTCATTTGCTTTAGTTTTTCTTATTTAAAAACTTCAAGAGCAATTGTAGGTTTATGACAAAATTGAGTGGAGAATACAGAGTACAGGAAAGTACAGAGATTTATCATATACTCCCTGCCCCCCCCCATGCCTGTCCTCCCCTATTAGCAACAACGCTGATCAGGAAGGTGCATTTCTTACCAAGGGTGAATCTACAGTGACACCTCACAATCACCCACAGTCCACAGTTTACCTGAGGGTTCGCTCTCGGTGTCTTATACTCTATAGGTTTGAACAAAAGTATAATGATGTATATCAATCATTGTAATAGCAGATAGAATATTTCACTGCCTTAAATATCCTCTGTGCCCTGCCTATTCATCTCTACTCCTCCAACCCCACCCTCTGCAAACACAGATCTTTTTACTGTTTCCATAGTTTTACCTTTCCCAAAATGCCATGTAGTTGGGATCATATGGTATGTAGCATTTTCAGACTGGTTTCTTTCACTTAGTAGTAAGCATTTAATTTTCCTCTATACCTTTTCTTAAAAAGATTTTATTTATTGAGAGAGAGAGGGAGTGAGAGAGCACGAGCAGGGAAAAACAGGCTCTCCGCTGATCTGGGAGCCCAACATGGGGCCTGACGTGGGGACTAATCCCAGGATCCTGGGATCATGACCTGAGCCGGAGGCAGATGCTTAACTGACTGAAACACCCAGGCACCCCTCCTCTATATCTTTTAATGGTTTGATAGCTCATTTCTTTTTAGTGTTAAATAATATTCCATTGTCCCTAATGTAGCACAATTTATTTATCCATTCACCTACTGAAAGACATCTTGGTTGCCTCCAAGTTTTGGTGATTATGAATAAAGCTGCTGTAAACATTCATGTGCAAGTTTTTGTATGAACATAAGTTTTCAGTTCCTTTTGGTAAATACCAAGAAGTGCGAAGGGTGGATTGTATAGAAAGAATGTGTTTAGTTTTGTAGGAAAATGCCAAACTGTCTTCCAAGTGACTGCACCATTTTGCATTTTGTCCAACAATGAATGAGAGCTCGTGTTGCCCTACATCTTCTCCTGTATTTGGTTTATCAGTGTTCTAGATTCTGGCCATTCTAATGGGAGTGTAGTGGTATCTCATTGCTGTTTTAATTTGCTTATCAATTTATTGATCTTTTCAAAGACCTAGCTTTTGCTTTGGTTGATTTTCTCTATTAATTTATCTTCTTTATTGATTTTCGTATTGATTTCTGCTCTAATTCTTACTATCTCTTGTCTTCTACTTACTTGGACCTAATTTGTTCTTCCTTTTCTAGTTTTCTAAGGTGAAAAATTAGATGATTGATTTTGGATCATCTTTTCTAATCTATGCATTTCAATGCTATAACCCTCCCTCTAAGCACTGCTTTCTCTGCATCTTAGAAATTTTGATAAGTTGTCATTTCATTTTCATTTAATTCAAAATATTTTTAAATTTCTCTTGAGATTTCTTCTCTGACCCATGTGTTATTTAGAACTGTGTTGTTTAATGTTGAACTATTTGGGGATTTTCCAGTTATCTTTCTGTTAATGACTTCTAGTTTAAATCCACTGTGGTCTGAGAGTAGACATTATATAATTTCTGTTCCTTAAATTTGTAAAGGTGTGTGTTATGGACTAGAATGTGGTCTCTCTTGGTGAATGTTCCATGTTAGCTTCAGAAAAAAAATGTGTATTTTTGCTGGATGAAATGGCTTGTAGCTGTTCATTATATCCAGTTGATAGATGATATTGTTGAGTTTATTTATGTCCTTACTGATGTTTGCTTGCTGGATCTATCCGTTTCTAAAAGAGAGGTGGTGAAGTCTCAAACTATGGTAGTGGATTTGTCTGTTTTTCCTTGAAGTTCCATTAGTTTTTGCCTCATGGATTATGATGCTCTTTTGTTAGGCACATGCATATTAAGAAAATGTTGTATTTTTGGAGAACTGACCCTTTATCATTATGTAATGCCCTTCTTTATCTCTGATGACTTTCCTTACTTTGACATCTGTTCTGTCTAAAATTAATATAACTACTCCCACTATCTTTGGATTAGTGTTAGCATGGTATATTTTTTCCATGAATTTATGTTTAATCTATATGTGTCCTTATATTTAAAGGAGATTTCTTATAGGTAACATATAATTATGTCATGTTTTTGGTCCACTCTGACAATCTGTCTTTAATTGGTGCATTTAGACCATTTACATTCCTAGTGGTTATTGATATAATTGGATTAAGATCTACTATATTACTGTTTTCTGCTTGTTCCCCTAATTCTTTGTTTCTATTTTTGTCGTCAACTCTTTTTCTCACTTTTGTGATTTTAAGTTAGCATTTTTATATGATTCCATTTTCTCATTTCTTAGCATATCAGTTATGCTTTTTGTGGTCCTAGAGTTTGCAAAATACATTTACGACTTGTCCAAATCCACTTTCAAATAACACTATACTACTGCACATGTAGTGTGAATACCTTATAATAAAATAACTCTTAATTCCTTCCTCCCATCCTTTGTATCATTGCTGTAATTCATTTAACTTATATATAAAAATATATGCATATGTAATTGAATATATAATTGCTCTTATTATTTTGAACAAACTGTTATGTGTTAAATCAATTAAGAAAAAAAATAAAAGTTTTTATTGTACCTTTACCTATTCCTTCTTTGATGTTCTTCCTTTATTTATATAGATTCACGTTTTTGACTATATTATATTCTTTCTCTCTAAAGAACTTCTTTTAACATTTCTATCAAGGCAGGGAATAGGTCTACTGGCAACAAATTCCCTCCAGCCTTTTTTGTCTGATAAAGTATTTCTCCTTCACTTTTGAAGGATAATTTCACAGGGTACAGAATTCTAAGTTCATAGGTGGTTTTCTCTCAATACTAAATATTTCACTCCACTCTCTTCTTGTTTGCATAGTTTCTGAGTTGAAGTAAGATATAATTCTGATCTCTGTTTCTCTATAGATAAGTTTTTTTTTTTCCCCCTTCTGGCTCTTTTTCTTTTTCTCCAGGATTTTTTTTCTTTATCTTTGATTTTCTCTAATTTGAAAATGTTATTCTGAGGTATAGTTTTTTTAATTGAAACTCAATTAGCCAACATATAGTACATCATTAGTTTCAGATGTAGATGAGCACTGGGTGTTATATGCAACTGATGAATTACTGAGCTCTACATCTGAGGTGTAGTTCTGTTGGTGTTTATCCTGCTTGGTCTTCTTCTGAGCTTCCTTGAACTATGGTGTGGTTTCTGATGTTAATTTGGGCAAATTCCCAGTGATTATTGTTTCAAATATTTTTCTCTTCCTTTCCCTTTCTTCTTCTTCTGGTAGTCCCATGATGCATATATTATACTTTTGTAATTGTCCCGCAGTCTTCAGATATTCTGTTCTGGTATTTTTCTTCGTTTTCTTTGCTTTACAGTTTCCTAGGATTCTATTGCTATACCTTCTAGTGCTGAGATTCAATCCACTAAAGGCATTCTTCACTTCTGTTGCAGTGGTTTGTACCTACAGCATTTCTTTTTGGTTCTTTCTTAGGATTTCCATCTCCTGTTTATACCACCCATCTGTTCTTGCATGCTATGTACTTTATCCATTAAAGCCCTTAGCATATTAATCAGAGTTGTTTTAAATGCTCAGTCTGATAATTCCAACAACCCTGCCATGTCTGGTTATGATGCCTTCTCAGTCCTTTCAAACTGTGTCCTTTGCCTTTTGGTGTGCCTTGTAATCTTTTCTTGATAGGGGGCATGATGTGTGGGGTAAAAGGAACTGCTATAAATCAGCTTTTAGTAACGTGGTACTGAGGAGTGGGAGAGAGAAAGCATTCTTGGCATTCTAATCATAGTCCAATGATTAGGTGTCAGTCTTTTAGTGAGCCTCTGTCTCTGGACTGTGAATTACACGAGTATGTCTAAGTGTTTTCCTCCCCCCTCAGGTGGAACAGGATGGCTACAGTGGGCTGGATTTGGGCATTTCTCTTACCCAAGTTTTTTAGGCTCTGATAATACCCCAGTGGGTTAGGCTCTGGTTAACTAGTTTCACCAGAGGGCAGGCCCTGTTAACAACAGAGTGCTGTAGAGTATTCCAAAATGGTTCCTTTTCCACTCTCCCCATGGGAATCTGACTGAGCTCCTCTAGGTAAATCTCTTGATACTGTGGGGCCCCACTATGACTGGGGCCCCCTAGAGTTTTTAACTCTCAGAAATGTTCACACCAAAACTCCAGAAATTCTTCAATTTCAGTTCAGGTTCTCATGCTCTTGCCCTGGATCCCATGCGATTTCTACTCAGTCTGTTCTGGTGAGCCATGACTGTGTGTCTTTTCTGTCTTTGGGGCAGTGGTTTTTCCAGTGTTTTCTCCTCTCTTATGGATCCAAGAGAATTGTTGATTTTTCAGTCTGTACAGTTTTTAACTTGTTGTTAGGATGAAATGGCAACTTCTAAGCACCTTATAAATGGAACTGGAGATAGGAAGTCCAGCTTTAATTTTTAGCAAATTACTTTACCTTTTATAATGTTCTAATACTTATGTCCTCTCTTCTTACCTAGAGGGTTTTTTGTTGTTGTTGTTTTGTTTTGTTTTTAAGCCTTATCTCTTTTACTTGTTTACTGAAGGTAAACACTAGTCTAGTAAAACCATGGCTCATCCAAGATGTGCCATTTACCTTTATTGCCAAGTCACAAGGACAAATATCCTAAGGTGCAACATGGTAACAGTAGAAGCAATAGTTGAAGGATGAAGTCTTTCAGAGTTGGCGGCCATGACACAAAATAAGTAGATTGTTTTTCAGCCCAAAGATTTTAATACTGTTGGCAATGAGGATAGCATGTGATACCAATTATGAATTTGTTAACTCATAAGTCAGTGTATCATCACAATGCTAATTATCAGTTTATCATTGTACCCCAGTCTCTGCAGAGATGTAGTCTACAGTGTCCCTTAATCCTTCATGTCCCTAGCTGTGTGCTCTAACATATGCAAATGGGATTCTTGAAAATCCCAACATTATGTGCCACTATGATGAAAAAGAAAAAAAAGACTATAAAATTATTTTCAATCATTATCTCTAAAATTGAACAGTTGTTAAAGTGCAAATAAAATATTATAAATGTATTTAAAAGTTAATCTTAAGATGAATATTGGATATTAAGATGTTGCTCTGAGATAATGATTATGATGATGTCATTTTTTTTTTTTTTTTTTTGCTTATTTAATGGATCGAATGCTTTGCCACTATTTCTGGCTCCTGAAATGAGGAAAGGATTACTTTTTCTCTTTACTGGCAATTAATTGAATGTATAATTTTGAATAATCATTTGTAATTATTTTTTGGGCATGGTCCCATACCTTTCATCCAATTCCAAAAGCCTAACATATGTGCTGAGCTTTTGAAGTTAGCTTAGAAGTAGAAGGGTTATAATATGGGGGTTGGCAATCATTCCACTTGAAATAGGACCAGAACTTCAGTGTGCCGTGAAGATGTCAGCAAAGCAAAATGCTGTCTTTATAAATTCACCACACACCGTTTTACAGAAGTGGTAGCAGTCACCTTCTGCCAAACCTATCTGCAATGGTCAAAATTGAAAATATGACTACAGAACAATTAAATGTGATTTACTTTTTGTGTGTGTGAAATTCACTGAATTTCATAACAACCAGAACTATAGTAACAGTGTACAGTTGTTAAGGTATGATCTCTTGGGTCAATCAGATCCAGATTTTATCTTAGTTTCTTATTTTTTAGGGTAGGCTTGGGTAAGTTACTGAATTCTCTGCTCTTTAGCTTCATTATATGTCAATGGGGTCAGTGAAGATTTCTATACAGGATCATATAGTAAATATTTTAGGCCTTGCCAAGTATAGGGTCTCTGTTGCAACTACTTAGCTTTGCCTGGTAGAGCAAAAGCACCCATAGACAATCTGTAAACAAATGGATGTAGCTGTCTTATATTCTAATAAAACTTTATTTATAGATATAGAATTTGAATTTCAAATAATTTTCACATGTCACAAAATATTCTCCCTTTAATTATGTTTTAACCACTTAAAAAGTTAAAAATCATCCTTGGTTCATTGGGTTACACAAAAACAGATAGCAGGCCAGACCCAAAGACCATGTTTTGCTAAATTCTGATCTATAAAATGGGCAGAATTTTAGTAGCTCCCTTATGGAGTTCTGATGAAGCATAAGAGAGATAATGAACATAAAGTTCTTAGCATTATTTTGGCCCTTAAAATTTTTATTCAAGTACATGTGGTTTTTATAGACTAGTCATCCCGGGAGTTAATATATATTTTCAACCATGTTATTTGGAATGGTTTTGTGTACCTCTTTGAGAAGTAGCTTAAAAGACTGCATTAGACCCTCCTACTTGCTGAGTACTTGGCAGCATAAGCCAGCAGGGAAGAGAAGCATGAATGTACCAGATGAAATCAAATGACTTAGCTTTGTAGCCAGCTCCTCAGTGCCACAGGGCTTGAGTAATTCCAAGTTCCAAACAAGCCAGCAACGATGCTGAAGGAAATACAATTTGGTAGGTTGAACAAGGTAGCAGGAATCACTCACATCAAGAAGTGTTGAAGTCAGTAAGCTATTAATACAAAGTAACATCATTAGGAATACCTTCAGAATTAGTCAAGTGAGCAGAGATTTATGACAAGGATGGAGATATGACATGCTAAACTCAAAAATGTGATATTAGACAAAGAGTACAGAGATTGATATCAGCTGTGACTTGATGCATATTTGAGTTGCCAGTGCTCAGCAAGGCTCCCTGCCTGCCAAGTTTACAGCAGTAAAACTTGTATCACTGGTGGAACATAATGGTCTTGACTGGTTCAGGGAAGATGATTGGGATTCAACAGTAAACACATACAGACCAAGCAGTGCACTGTCCTTTGCACATAGAATATCTCATTTAATCTCTACTCAACAGTCCACAGTATGTATTGCTCTCATTTAATAGAAAAACTTAGTGGTAGAGCCAGAAATAGTCTATCTGGATCCAAAGCCCATTCTCTTTTATAGCATCGAGGAGTGTCTACTTTTTCTCCTAAATGCCTCTGTTGGCTCTCTCTATGTCTTTTAAAGTTTTGATAAAGAAAGTTTGCTAGCAGGACTGAGCTTGCTCAGTGAAAGAACCCAAAGTCTCTAGGATAAAGGCAATGCTGATAATCAGACTCACTTGGGTTTTCTTTTTCTAATAAGACATTTCCCTAGTTAGGAAACTTCCATTATTGCATAATCCACGACTTGCCATCTCCCACTTCTCTATAAATACATAAAGTAATACAATCAGAGATAGCTTTATCAAGACTCTAATAAAGCACAGCTTGGAGCCCTCTCCATAGTGGATGTGAAGAGGTGCTGGGAACATGATAGGCTGCCCAGCTTGGGTATGACCCTCTATCCCATGATGGTGGCTTGGGCTGAGGACAAACCAATAGACTACCATTTTTACCTTCAATAGTTAGATCTGTGCCTCAAAGACCTCATTATGTATCTAGACCCCACCTTTGACTTAAAGAAGAAAGAATTCATTCAGAATCTGCTCCATTGCTCCTTACTCAGAGGTTACCATGACCAGGCATCATGGCTGCATCATGCCCTGTGCACCAATGGTCTGGTGAGGGTTGGCCTAGGAAGAGGTGATGATACAGGGAGGATGTGGACAAGCTGGACCGGCAGCATTCATTGCAGTTCTGTGATGACTCGCCTCCGTACAGGAAGCAGTTTCTGAGCAAACGTGACATTACCAATAAAGAAATATGACATAGAGAGAAACTTATGAATCAATGATTTTTAAAAATACACCCAACTTTCCATTAATCATGCCAGAGGAGCAATTGAATATTACCTCTCTATTTTCCATTTATAAAATTATAACACTGCTGTCATGTGAAGAGGCAGAGAATATGCACCACAAATTGTTGGAAATAAAGTTTTAGATAAGTGTATCAGATTTTTAGTTAATAATACTGACATGTTATTTTTCTACACTGTGTGATATTTGTGGCACTTGGCCATTTAATTTTTTTTATTTGTTAGGATTTCTCATTCCTAATAAATATACATCTTTATCCCTTACTTTTATTCATACTTTTAAACCTATCCTTAAAGAGAGGGTCATACAATTGAATGTGTTTCAGGCACCATAAAATCTGAATCAGCCTGAGTCCAAGGGTAAAGTCTCTCTTTCAGCATGCAGTGGTGCCAGTTCAAGACTGCTTCTCTGATAAATAGAGACCTTGTCTCCTATATTGCAAATATTGCAAATTCTTTACAGTATAAATCCTTCTTTCTCACTTTGTACATTGCTAGTAGTAGTGTGTTTGTCAGTTGCCTGTGTATTTTTTGCCTTGGTCATAAGTGACTTGGAAATAGATAATGTTGAACTTGCATATGGAGAGGATTTTACTAGCTATGGCCTTAGGCAAATTATGTGAACTTTCAATATCTCATTAAAAAAATCTATTATATGAGTTGTGTTGAGCATTAAATGAAGTTATGCAGGTAAGGGGCCTAGAATAGTTTCTGGCTTTCAGGAAATTTTCAGTAAGTGTTGGCTAATATTGTGTTTATCAACATCATTTTTATTGTGCAGATCTATGAAAGACAAAGATGAGTTTTGGTGTTTCATTCTTTGGATATTTACATTGGTCATTAAATCTTCAGCACAGGGGTAATTTGATGATGTAAACAGTAAGAAAAATAAAAATAAATTGAAGCTGTGTTTGATGAAAATGGATGTGTTCATAGAGAGATGTGTGACACAAAAGTGGTCCACCAACTTGCTCTGAAGACAATACCACCCTTTACCCACAAGAGTACTAAATATATTTGATACAGTAGCAATTTCATGGAATGTTTATCCTTCCACCATGACTACTTTGATAGAGTTTCCACAAACACAATCCCATATATAGATGTATGAGGTATATCATGTCTAAAAGTAAATCAGACTCATAGCCCATATAGATCTACTTGGTTCTGCTCAGCTCCCTGATTAGATGGCAGGAGGAGTTGGTATTCATCCTGTCTGACACATCTTAGTGCATAATAGAACACAATAAAGCCTGGCAACCTGACAAATATCTTGTAAGAATAATGCAAGTAATTTTGAGTTCCTGGGAAGAAAACTATTTTATAAATTCAAGGCAGCCTTATATCTAACTTCCTTCCTGATGCTTTGTTAAAATTGAGTTTGAAATATAAAAGAACAAAGAAGCCCAGCTCTGAACTGTATACAGAGGAAGTCCTATTCAATTATGTGTTTTCTTAATTATATGTCTAAATTCATAGTTAATGATTAAAAAACACAATCTTTTTCAAATAAAGAATAAAACTCCCACATTTGCATTCATGCAAAACAAACAAATATCTTAGTCCTAGTGATGATGTACATATCATTGTGTGAATGCTTTTTTCTGTAGTGCATAACTAGTTGTTAAAGATATATTTCAGTAGATCAAATTAACATATCAATCTCTCGAAATTGGATCTGTGGCTGCAAGCCAAGGAATGCGGATAGCTTTCAGAAACTAAAAGGGAAAGGGGACAGATTCCTTCTATGGCATACAGAAGGAAGGCAGCCTCGACTACACCTTGATGTTAGCCAGTGAAAACCATTTTGGATGGCCTTCAGACCTGGTGTTGAGAGGGTAACACAGGTGCTAGAGTCCTTACCACAGTGTCTGTAACAGAGGAGGAACTTTCTATATCTCAGTCGCCTTCCTGTTTTCTTCCTGGTGGCGATTTCCTGCTTGATCCTGATATCCTACTTTTGGGAGTCCCTCTTTCGTAGGGACATTAAGTCCCCAGAGGAGTCAGGAAAAGATGGCGGAGGAGTAGGGGACCCTATCCAACTGGTCCCCAGAATTGAGCTGGATATCCACCAGACCACTCTGAACACCCACGAAATCAGCCTGAGATGTAAGAAGATATATCTGGATCTCTACAAACAGAATATCGCAGGTGGTTGGTTTCAAGGTATGAAACAGGGAGCCGTAATTCTGCAGGCAGATATCAGAGTATAAATGGCAGTGGGAGGGAGCCTGGCTGTGGGGATCCTACACCACTGGTGAGTGATAGCCTCCCATGCTGGGTACTGGGCACAGACTCTCAGACCGGTAGCGGCGGGGAAAGGACTTTAGGGCAACTCTCGGGACTGAAACTCAGAGTGGTGGGGCTGCGCGTGTGAACTGGGGGTGGCTGGCAGTTTTAGAAGCACAAAGGGCAGAGACGTGCCCCGACCTGGAGGCAGGACCGGGGGTGCTGCTGAGGAGCACACAACCCAGGACACTGCAGTTTATAGCAGCACAGACAGAAACGGAGAGAGTGTGGCCTGGAGAGCTCACTGAAGAATAGACTGCAATCTCTCTGCTCTGAGGCAGAGGGTTGGAAACGATCTCTTCTGCTCTGACTCTCAGAAGAGATGCCAAAGCCACCAGGGAAAGCCGCCAGAGAACAAATGCCCCCAAAACTGGTTTTCACTGAGCCCATCCCCCCCTCACAGGGGGCAGGGCAACTCTTCCCAAACAGGGTTGCCTGAGTAATAGCGCAGCAGGCCCCTCCCCAAGAAGACAGGCTGGGAGAACAAGAAGCCAGCAACTTAAAGGTCCCAATAAAACAGGTGCATCTTGCTTGGGTTGTGGTCAATAATTTGGACTCTGTACATTCCTGCAACCACCCCTCAACAGAATGACTAGGAGGAGGAACCCCCAAAATAGGAAAGACTCAGAGACTGTGACTTCTGCCACAGATTTACAAATGGATACAGATATAACCAAATGTCAGAAATGGAATTCAGGGTAGCAATTGTGAAGACAATAGCTAGAATGGAGAAATTGATTAATGGCAACATAGAGTCTCTAAGGGCAGAAATGAAAGCTGAACTGGCAGAACTTAAAAATGCTATCAATGAGATCCAATCCAATCTAGATAATCTAACAGCTAGGGTAAGCGAGGCAGAAGAAAGAATTAGTGATCTAGAAGACCAATTGATAGAAAAGAAGGAAAAAGAGGACGCCAGGGAAAAACAACTCAAAATCCATGAAAACAGAATTAGAGAAATAAGTGATGCCATGAAATGTTCCAATGTCAGAATTATTGGGATCCCTGAGGGGTGGAGAGAGAGAGAGGACTACGAGATATATTTGAGCAAATCATAGCTGAGAACTTCCCTAATCTGGGGAATTAAACAAACATTCTTGTCTTAGAGGCAGAGAAGACCCCTCCCAAGATCAAGGAAAACAGGCCAACGCCCCGGCATGTAATAGTAAAACTCACGAATCTTAGAACCAAGGAAACCATCTTAAGGGCAGTTAGGGGGAAGAGATTCCTTAGGTACAGAGGAAGGAACATCAGAATAATGTCAGACCTATCCACAGAGACCTGGCAAGCCAGAAAGGCCTGGCAAGACATATTCAGGGTACTAAATGAGAAGAACATGCAGCCAAGAATACTTTATCTGGCAAGGCTGTCATTTAGAATGGATGGAGAGATGCAGAGCTTCCAAGACCAGCAGAAACTGAAAGAATATGTGACCATTAAGCCATCCCTGCAAGATATATTAAGGGGGGTTCTATAAAAGAAGAAAGACCCCAAGAGTGATATAGAGCAGAAATTTACAGAGACAATCTATAGAAACAAGGACTTCACAGGCAACATGATGACAATAAATTTATATCTTTCAATAATCACTCTCAACGTGAACGGCCTAAATGATCCCATAAAATGGCACAGGGTTGCAGATTGGATAAAAAGACAGGACCCATCCATATGCTGTCTACAAGAGACTCATTTTGAACCTAAAGATACATCCAGACTGAAAGTGAAGGGATGGAGATCCATCTTCCATGCCAGCGGACCTCAAAAGAAAACTGGGGTAGCAATTCTTATATCAGACAAATTAGATTTTAAGCTAAAGACTGTAGTTAGAGCCACAGAAGGACACTATATCATTCTTAAAGGGTCAATCCAACAAGAGGATCTAACAATTGTAAATATCTACACCCCCAACATGGAAGCAGCCATCTACATAAGCCAACTGTTAACCAAAATAAAGAGTCATATTGATAACAATACATTAATTGTAGGAGACCCCAATACTCCACTCTCAGCAATAGACAGATCATCTAAGCAGAAAATCAACAAGGAAACAAGAGCTTTGAATGACACACTGGACCAGATGGACCTCACAGATATATGCAGAACATTCCACCCTAAAACAACAGAATACTGATTCTTCTCGAGTGCACATGGAACTTACTCCAGAATACACCACATACTGGGCCACAAATCAGGTCTCAACTGATACCAAAAGATTGAGATTATTCCCTGCATATTCTCAGACCATAATGCTTTAAAACTGGAACTCAAACACAAGAAAAAATTTGGAAGAGATTCAAACACTTGGAAACTAAAGACCACTCTGCTCAAGAATGTTTGGGTCCACCAGGAAATCAAAGAAGAATTTAAACAATTCATGGAAACCAATGAGAATGAAAACACATCAGTCCAAAACCTATGGGATATGGCAAAGGCAGTCCTAAGGGGTAAATACATAGCCATCCAAGCCTCACTCAAAAAAATAGAAAAATCCCGAATTCACCAACTAACTCTACACCTTAAAGAACTAGAGAAAAAGCAACAAACAATGCCTAAGCCATGCATTAGAAGAGAAATAATTAAGATTAGAGCAGAGATCAATGAATTAGAAACCAGAAACACAGTAGATCAGATGAACAAAACTAGAAGCTGGTTCTTTGAAAGAATTAATAAGATCAATAAACCAATGGCCAGACTTATCCAAAAGAGAAAGGACCCATATTAATAAAATTATGAGTGAAAGGGGAGAGATCACGATTAACATCAAGGAAATAGAAATAATTATTAGAAATTATTATCAACTATATGCCAATAAATTAAGCAACCTGGAAGAAATGGATGCCTTCCTGGAAACCTATAAACTGCCAAGACTGAAACAGGAAGATATTGACAACCTGAATAGGCCAATAACCAGTAACGAGATTGAAGCAGTGATCAAAAACCTCCCAAAAAACAAGAGTCCAGGACCTGATGGATTCCCTGGGGAATTCTACCAAACAATCAAAGAAGAAATAATACCTATTATCCTGAAGCTGTTTCAAAAAATAGAAACAGAAGGAAAGCTTCCAGACTCATTCTATGAGGCCAGCATTACCTTAATCCCCAAACCAGGCAAAGACCCCATCAAAAAGGAGAATTTCACACCGATATCCCTGATGAATATGGACTCCAAAATTCTCAACAAAATCCTAGCTAATAGGATCCAACAATACATTAAAAAGATCATCTACCACGACCAAGTGGGATTTTTCCCTGGGATGCAAGGGTGGTTCAACATTTGCAAATCAATCAATGTGATAGAACACATTAATAAGAGGAGAGAGAAGAACCATATGTCCTCTCAATTGATGCAGAAAAAGCATTTGACAAAATACAACATCCTTTCCTGATTAAAACTCTTCAGAGTATAGGGATAGAGGGAACATTCCTCAAGTTCATAAAATCCATCTATGAAAAACCCACAGCAAATATCCTCAATGGGGAAAAGCTGAGAGCCTTTCCCTTAAGATCAGGAACACGTCAAGGATGCTCACTCTTGCCACTATTGTTCAACATAGTACTAGAAGTCCTGGCAACAGCAATTTGACAACAAAAAGAAATAACATGTATTCAAATTGGCAAAGAAGAAGTCAAACTCTCTCTCTTCGCAGATGACATGATACTTTATGTGGAAAATCCAAAAGACTCCACTCCCAAATTACTAGATCTCACACAGCAATTCAGTAATGTGGCAGGATACAAAATCAATGCACAGAAATCAGTTGCTTTCCTATACACTAACAATGCAACTGTGGAAAGAGAAATTAGAGAAATGATTCCATTTACAATAACACCAAAAACAATAAGATACCTCAGAATAAACCTAACTAAAGAGGTAAAGGATCTATACTCTAGGAACTACAGAGCACTCATGAAAGGAATTGAAGAAGACACAAAAAGATGGAAAAACATTCCATGCACATGGACCGGAAGAATAAACATTGTTAAAATGTCTATGCTACCCAAAGCAATCTATACTTTCAACACCATCCCGATCAAAGTTCCAATGACATTTTTCAAAGTGCTGGAACAAATAATCCTAAAATTTGTATGGAATCAGAAAAGACCCTGAATCTCCAAGGAAATGTTGAAAAAGAAAAACAAAGCTGGGGGCATCACATTGCCTGATTTCAAGCTATATGACAAAGCAATGATCACCAAGACATCATGGTACTGGCACAAAAACAGACATATAGACCAATAGAAGAGAATAGAGAGCCCAGATATGGACCCTCAAATCTATGGCCAAATAATCTTCGACAAAGCAGGAAAAAACATGCAATGGAAAAAAGACAGTCTCTTCAATAAATGGTGCTGGGAAAATTAGACAGCTATATACAGAAGAATGAAACTTGACCATTCTCTAACACCATACACAAAGATAAACTCAAAATGGATGAAAGACCTCAATGTGAGACAGGAATCCATCAAAATCCTAGAGGAGAACATAGGCAGTAACCTCTTCAACATTGGCCACAGCAACTTCTTTCAAGATACATCTCCAAAGACTAGTGAAATAAAAGCAAAAAGGAACTTTTGGGACTTCATCAAGATAAAATCTTCTGCACAGCAAAGGAAACAGTCAACAAAACAAAAGAGGCAACCAACAGAATTGGGGAAGATATTTGCAAATGACACTACAGACAAAACGCTGATTTCTAAGATCTATAAAGAACTTCTCAAACTCAACACCCAAAAAACAAATAAGCAAGTCAAAAATGGGCAGAAGACATAAACAGACACTTCTCCAAAGAAGACATATAAATGGCTAACAGACACATGAAAAAATGTTCATCATCATTAGCCATCAGGGAAATTCAAACCAAAACCACATTGAGATATCACCTTACACTAGTTAGAATGGCAAAAATTGACAAGGCAGGAAACAACAAATGTTGGAGAGGTTGTGGAGAAAGGGGAACCCTCTTACGCTGTTGGTGGGAATGCAAGTTGGTACAGCCACTTTGGAAAACAGTGTGGAGGTTCCTCAAAAAATTAAAAATAGAGCTACCCTATGACCCAGCAATTGCACTCCTGGGTATTTACCCCAAAGACACAGATGTAGTGAAAAGAAGGGCCATATGCACCCCAATGTTCATAGCAGCAATGTCCTCAATAGCCAAACTGTGGAAAGAGCCGAGATGCCCTTCAACAGATAAATGGATAAAGAAGATGTGGTCCGTATACACAATGGAATATTACTCAGCCATCAGAAAGGATGAATATCCAACTTTTACATCAACATGGATGGGCCTGGAGGAGATTATGCTAAGTGAAATAAGTGAAGCAGAGAAAGTCAATTATCATATGGTTTCACTTATTTGTGGAACATAAGAAATAGCATGGAGGACATTAAGAGAAGGAAAGGAAAAATGAAGGGGGGGAAATCGGAGGGGGAAATGAACCATGAGAGACTATGGACCCCAAGAAACAAACTGAAGGTTTTAAAGGGGAGGGGTTGGGGGGATGGGTTAGCCCAGTGATGGGTATTAAGGAGGGCACGTACTGCATGGAGCACTGGGTGTTATACAAAAATAATGAATCATGGATCACTACATTAAAAACTAATGATGTATTGTATGGTGACTAACATAACATAATAAAATTAAATTAAATTAAAAAAAGCATATCAATGTCTTTTACAAATTATATATCTTCTAGCAGTTATACAGTTTGCCACTTATTTTCTCCAGTAAATTAAAAAAATGTATAGAGACATAGTTTTCTCATATTTTTAATGGCATAGATGAACCTACACATATAGAAAACAAACAAAACACAAAAAACCCAGCCAGTATTCCATTACTGAAGAACACTGAAAATATTTGTCTCATTGGACATTTTTACATTCATTTTTACAAAAAACAAGTCAGTTTCCAAAACAGAGATCATTCTTTCTTTGAAATATGAAATAATTAAAATTATAATACACCTTTTAAAATTTTTATAATATCTTCCTGTCTGTACATAATTTATATTTGATATTCATAATTAGGTCTCTAAGAATCAATCAGGGAAACTGTTCACCTAAGGTAGTTTTCTAAAGTTAATAAATTTGCAATTCTCAAACTGTGGAATGATTCAGAAGAGAGAGATCTCTAGGTGATTTTCATACAAACTATGGTAACTGCCAGATTTGAGCAGTTACCCACCATGATTTCTTCTTTTCTCTCCTATTTTATTTTTTTCAACTTTATTGAGGTATAATTGACAAATAAAATTGTAAGGTGAAGTATACAACATAATTATTTGATATACAAACACATTATAAAAGGATTCCCCCCATTGAGTTAACACACCCATCACCTCACCTATTTATCTTTGTATGTATGTGAGAATATTGAAGTTCTACTCTCTTAGCAAATTTCAATCATACAATACAGTGTTATCAACCATAGTCACTGTGTTATACATTAGATTCTCAGACATCATTCATTGTCTAACTGAAAGGTTGTACCCTTTTACTAACTTCTTGCTATTTTCCCAGTCCCCTAGCCCTTGGCAACCACTTTTCTATTCTCTGATTCTATGAGTTTGACTTCTTTATTTTTTCAGATTCTACATATAACTGATATCATGCAGTATTTGCCTTACTCTGTCTAGCTTATTTCACTTAGCATAATGTTTCTCCAGTTTTACTTATGCTGTTGCTAATGACAAGATTTCCTTTTTTAAAGTCTGAATCATAGTTTATCTCATATACATCATATTTTCCTTATCCATTCATCTGTAGGACATTTAGGTTGTTTCCATACCTTTGGCTATTGTGAATAATGTTGCTATGAACATGGGAGTGTGGGTACCTCTTTGAGATCATGTTTCTATTTTCTATGCATATACCTTGAAATGATATTGCTGGATCAATACAGTAGTTCTATGAGTATGAGAAATCTTCATACTGTTTTCCACACTGGCTGTACCACTGTACATTCCCACCAACAGTATATAGGTGTTCCCTTTTCTCCACGTTCTCACTAGCATTTATCTCCTATCTTCTTTGTAATAGTTATTCTAACAGATGTGGGTTGATATTTCATTGTGGTTTTGATTTGCATTTTTCTGATGATTAGTGATGCTGGGCAACTTTTCATATATTCGTTGGCCATTTGATTGTCTTCTTTGAAAACATGTCTCTTCAGATCCTTTGTCTCCTTTTTTATTGGGTTATTTGTATTTTTGCTATGGAATTATGTGAATTCTTTGTATATGTTGGATATCAATACCTTATCAGATATGTGGTTTGCACATATTTTCTGCCATTCTATTCTTACTTTTCATTTTGTTGATGGTTTCCTTTGCTATGCAGAAGCTTTTTCTTTTGATGTATCCCCACCTATTTATTTGTGCTTTTGTTGCCTTTGCTTTTGGTATAAAATCCAAAAACTAATTTCTAAGACCAATGTCAAGGAGCTTACTCCCTATGTTTTCTTCTAGGACCTTAAGGCTTCAGGTCTAATCTTTACATTTTTAATCCATTTTGAGTTAATTTTTGTGAGTAGTATAATATAGGGATCTAGTTTCATTCTTTTGTCTGTGGATATCCAGTCTTCCCAACACCATTTATTGAAGAGACTATTCTTCCTTCATTGTGTGTTTTTGGCACCCTTGTCAAGTTGACCATATATTCTGCGAGTTTACCTGTGGGCTCTTCATTCTATGAAGAGTGTCTGTTTCTGTTTTTATGCCAGTACCATACTGGTTTGATTACTATAGCTTTGTAATACCGTTTGAAATCAGGAATTGTAATGCCTTCAGCTTTTTTTTCTTTCTCAATATTGCTTTGGCTATTTGAGTTTCCATACCAATTTTAGGATTTTTTTTTTTTCTGTGAAAAATGCCAGTAGAAATTTGATAGGGATTGTGTGGAATATGTAGACTGCTTGGGTAGTATGGACATTTTAGCAACATTAATTTCTTCAATACTTGAAGACAAAATATCTTTCCATTGATTTGTGTCTTTAATTTCTTTCATAAATGCCTTATAGATTTCAGTGTACAGATCTTTAACTTCATTGGTTAAATTTATTCCCAAGTAGTTAATTCTTTTTGATGCTATTGTAAATGGATTTTCCTAACTTCTCTAACAGTTTGTTGTGGATGTATAGAAACACAGCTGATTTTTATTTATTGATTGTAGGTTGATTAGAAATTGGATCATCAGGCAGCAATTGGGAAAGCATGTAGTTAAGCCCCTTCTAGGTAGAAAGAAGCAGCTAGGTGTTTTTGCCTGTGTTTTCCCTGTGCTGGGCCCAGGTGTATGGGGTGATTGGGTGGATATATGGGCAGGAAATCTGGGGGCCCATCCCTTAGGTGATAGCCACAAAAGGTGGGGTGGCAGATGTGTGCACAGTTTCCTTCCAGGGAGATAGTGGTGACTTAGTTTTATTATTAGAGCAGGCCAGAAGGCAGGAGAGTGTCCACCAGTTTCCCTGGTTACTGGGGAGACTGGCAGCCCGCACCTTGATGCCTGCTAAATTAGAAACCTGGCCCTCAGGCAGCAGATTTTAAAGTATGCAGATGAACCCTTTTCAGGGAAAGGTTGGGAGATGGACAATTTTAACTTGCTCCTTCTGCGCTGAGCCCTAGGACGATGGCTGTGGAGAGTGTTGTGTACCTGGTAAGTACTGCTTCCTTGTTTGCTACGGTTGTGGGATTTGAGAATAATGCCCTGTTGGCTGACAGAGGTAGGCAGTCTGGATACCCATCTCTCAGGTGGCAGCCAAAAAAACCGGGGTGCAAGCTTATGTATACAAACTCCTTCCAGGGAGGTACTGGTGACCTGGAGCATGGTGGGAAGGAGAGAAAGGGGGAGAGGTATCCACTGGCTTCCTAGGTCTCTGAGGAGGAACACAGCCAGCCCTAAATGCCTGCTGAAATTAGAAGCCTAGTCTCAGGAGAAGTTTTTATTTATTTTGACAGAGATACACAGCGAGAGAAGGAACACAAGCAGAGGGAGTGGGAGAGGGAGAAGGAGGCTTCCCGTGGAGCAGGGAGCCAGATGCGGGGCTCGATCCCAGGACCCTGGGATCATGACCTGAGCCGAAGGCAGACGCTTAACGACTGAGCCATCCAGGCGCCCCCTCAGGAGCAGTTTTTAAAATATTCCGATAAAGCTCTTTCTAGAAAAAGCTGAGACAAAGATGATTTTGCCTGCTCCCTGAATTCTGAGCCCCAAGGGGGTAGCTGTGGCAAATGCTTGTGCACTCATTAAGAATTGCTTCTTTATTACTATAGTCTTGTGGGTCTCATGGACACAAGTATCACTGGTTTTCAAGCCTACATGTCTGGGGAGTCCACCCTCCAGTATGAATCCCAGAAGTTGGGGCACTAGACATGGAATCCAAACCCTTTGCTCCTTAGGGAGAATCTGGGAGTTGGGGGTTCCCTCTCAACTGTATGGTGCTGTGCCTGGGATGGGAGGGTGGGGTTTATGGCAAGAGTATGCTCAGCCTTTCCTACCCATTCAATATGGATATTTTCTCATTTGTCTGAAGTGTAGGAGTTGTTTGGTTAATTTCTGGATGTCTTTCAAAGGGAATTGCTCTATGTGTAGCTATACATTCAATGTGTTGGTGGTAGGAGGTAGGAAGGAGCCCTATGTCACCTTCTTGGTTCACTCCCCCTCTCTCATATTTTGACAACAAAGTAGATCTACTTTTCCTGTATAGATTAACATACACATAACAATCACTTGTTTTATTGGCATTGTTCCAATAATGTTGGAAAAGAATTAAAATGCAGGCACAGTCTTCTAAGAAATAGATACATGAAAATTATTTCAACAAATATGTTAAAAGCTCTCTTTCACATAAAATATGTTCCACGATACTTGGCAGTTTCTTGTCCTGGATCTGTTGTCTATAAACTGTTCTCTTTGAAACCATACTTATGAATGAATAAGAAAATGATTTTGGTAAGGATAATTATATGTAGGCATGAGTAGGAGATATTGTACTGTGCAGCATGAAATATGTGGGCATGTTTGTTTGGACCTATTATGTTACCAGAGGTAAAAGTGAAGATCCTGGCAAAACAGTTAAAACAAGTTTAAGTTTGTGATGGTTGCATTTCATGGTCAGCTCAGAAAGCCTATATTCTCACAGTTTTGTGACATGCTATACTCAGAGAACTCAGACTGATCTCTGGAACCCAAGGTAGGATCCCTAACCCTGTAATTCAGCGTGAGGCAGAAGACAGAGGGCTAGCAGGAGATTGAGGGAACTGTGTTGAACTGGTCTTGGGGAAGGTGTCTTTACTTCAACCAGGATCTGGTGTGCTGAGCCCACCTAACTACAAACATCCCCTATTCTACCTGCCCAGGTTTTCCAATTTCTGTTACTCTCTCTTAATCTCAATGTCTACTTCACACCCTGTTTTCCCGTTACGCTCAGCCCTGACCTAACTGACCCTTAATGTTGCTCAAACGCTGTGTCCTGTCTCCCATATAAAAATCATTTGCAGGGGGGATAAAATCAAAACAGATAACCAGATGCCCAGAGAGGCCATTTGCCTAGACTTAAGTAATCTGTATTGGAATTTGACTTGGTAGCGTCGTAGTTGCCAGTCAGGTCCCAGGAGAATGGTCCCCCTAGCCTGATGCATGCTGCAATTGTATTCTTAAGCACTGGCTAAACCAGAGTCAGCTGTCAGCCTTGTAATAGAGCTGGTAAAGCTCTTAGGTTTTGTTTCTTACTGATTCCAGCAATCCTGAACCATAGCCACCTGAGTCAAACATGTGGCCCATATAGATGATGGGAAGATTATCAGAGTGATCATGGCAAATACCTGGCCCTCCCATAAATTGATCTGAAAACTCTTTTTGAGCCCCATATAGCCTTAGAGCTCTTCTTAACTACTGCAGCTAACTACTACCAGTATATCAGAAGAGGAAAAAAATCGTAAATCTCAACAATCTATTTTCCACATGAAGAACGTTTTATCCAAAGAACTCTTTAAGGATCCTTCTTATCTGGTCTTGAAGAATGCCATAGGAATTAGAGAAGATGAACAAGTAGAGAGGAACAGACTTCTAATAAAAGTGATGTAATTTAAGACAATTCAATGCTTAAAAGGCCCTCAATATGAATCAGAACATTAATTCTCTTTTAAGATCTGTCAAAATTAAGGGTGATTTCATTCTCTGAGCTTGAGCTTTATTTGATTCTTTTAAGAGTATGAAGAGGGGGAAATGTCTGGAAAATTAGAGATACAGATTGGCTAAAAGGGACAGACTGCTCTTTAATTTCCTATAAATATGATGCTAAGCATCATGCTAAGTATTGCTTTCAGCTTTAGCCTGAATTGGGATTTGTTACTTACCCAGTTATTTCTGAACCCGAGGCTCATGGTACTCGTGTAGTAATTGGGGATGGGAACACCAGGAAGTATTTGGACCTCGCAGCTGTTGCAAGGTGTGACCTGTGGGGCCAGTGGGATTTCTTTCTGTAAGTGTGAATTCATCCTGACTTCTTCCATTACCTTCGTCTGGCAGATTTTGTGGATCCTTGGTGATTTTCTATCACAACTCCCTCGATTTATATCACTGGAGAGCAAATTACTTTCTCTTTTCTACTAAAAATATAATAAACCAAGCAAACAGTGTATTTTTAAAAGCAGATATTGCAAGAGTCAAGTTGTAGACTTACATAATTCTTTTCCTTGTTTTATATGCTGCCTATGATTTGAAAAGGGGTATGAAGAGGCTTTTTATTTCCTTAAAAACAAAACTCATGATTTGTAATTCCTTTGTATTCTATAAGCAGGAAAGCTCATAGAGACTTTTATGAAGATCTCTCCTAACAAATGACTTTCTCATCAGTCTTCAATTTCCCTTTCTGCTGCTTATGCTTCCTTTTAACCCTTAGTAACTTCTGTTTTAAGCTATGTCCCTAAGTTCGTACAGGAGCTTTCCCTACTGTGAAGCTTGTGGTGAAGTTCAGGACATCCAGTCTTCAGGGGCCAGTCAAGGAATCTAAGTCATTGAGGAGTGGAGGTGCTGCTCAGCCTGGATGACTGGAGAGAGAGTTTCTCATCTGGTGGTGAGTCAGAAACAGGAAAAAAAGAAATCTGTGGCTGAAATTTGACTTGAGAGCCACCAGCTTGCTGCCGAAGGCAGTTTTTGGAATAGTGATGTTTTCAGATTCTATAAGCTTGCATTTAAATTGTGGTTCTGCCAATGATCAGTTGAGACTTATGAACAAATCCTTATTTTTCCAAGTTTCAGGGAAACAATTTGGAACAACTGCCTCTCTGCAGTAGACAACTGTTTGTGTGTGTGTGTGTGTGTGTGTGTGTATGAAAGCGCAACACGAACCATAAAGTCACACAAAAATAAAATACCATTTAGTAAAAAAAACATATCAGGTGTTTACAGTATACATAAATTACAATCAACGATGCTATCATAAAACACAAAAACACGTGGAAGATATGGTTCTTGTTCTCAGGGAGATAATGACCTGTTTGAAGAAGTATATTACTATATGGATACCATCTACAAAAATGCACACAAATATTTTTAGTATAACTTACTGTTCTTCATTTTTCCATCCAGGTAGAAAACAAATTATACTCATTTTCATATTTAAGTGACAAAAGCTCCAAGAAGAAATACTTCTGGCTTCAGGTTAGGCTCAGTTCATATGCATCAACTCTTTCATTTATATCTGTAGCCTCTTTGGCTACGACCCACCCATTCATGCTATGTAAATGGTTTGGGAGGAAGGATTCCAGATTCTGTCAAACAGTGCACAGAGCCAGGCCTCCTTGATGGTATGGGTCAGATCCCCCATTTCAAAACCATTTCCCCTTAGGCCTCATTTCATAGGAGCAACCTCCAGTCCATCCAACTTGGGCCAAAGATTCAAACTTCAAAGAGAAGGAATGCATGTTCCACTCCTGATCCTTTCAAATTCTTCCTTTATCCTTAAGCAAACTTCTGGATGCAAAGACGTACAGTACATAAGACATTGAATTAATAATATACTATCATCCAACACCCACACCTAAGCCAAAGATCTTTACCAAGACAAGACATGCATTATGATTTACCTGCTTTATTTTGAAGTAATAACTAGGGAGTACATTCTGACAAAATTTCCAGAATTTAGGACCTCATATCTGTCTACAAGAAAGAAACTGGCAACAACTTTTAAGTACTTTCCTCTTAGATAAAAAATAAAATGAAACTCTGCATTCTAATCTATCCCAATAATGATCAAGTACTGAAAAATTGATGATAGGAAGGTAATACATCCCAGAAAAATAAAATTTTAGAGGAAGTTGGGCCTATAGACCTGCAGGTACCTAGCTGCTTTGCTAAGAAACAATTTAGGCATTATGATGAATTCATGCATGCAAGTCATGTGTTTGGAATTTTGCAGCATTTCTCTGAATTCATCATAAAGACTAATGCATATATGGAGAAGAAAGTAAAAGACAAGCAAAACAGAACCATGCAGCAGTAATGTTTGCCTTACAGCTTTAATGATGGCCTGCTTATGAATTTCAGAGACCATCAATTTGAAATGCCAGTTTTACTTGAATTGTACTTAGATCTAAGATTTTTTTTTGGTACAAATCTTCATTTTACTCAGAATAGCCACAAAAAATGACATTCTAATACAGTCCTGTCTTGAATATAACAAAAGTACTTAAATTTATATGTAGAAGATTTCAAACATAGGTGCTTCATTTGGATGATCCTCAGTTTTTGCAGAGACAGGACACAAGTCTGTAATTTAGGATTGGCTTCGAATAATTGTCACTAGGTCAAAGCTGCTCATTCTGCTATAGTGAGCCTGAATGGACAGGGCCACAGAAATCACTGTCCCTAAAAGAAATGGCATTTCTCCCAGTATGAGCCCACAAAGCCATGCTGAGATAATGGTTAAAGACTGATTCTGCAAGTGGGTTACCTCTGGAATTAATTCCAGTGAGTCTGTGTGTAGATGCAACACCACGCAGCACACACATTTTAAATGTAGGAACAACCTAGAATAAATTGCCATGTAATTTAATATATAGATATAAATATATGTTGACACTGAATCCGAAGTAGCTTTAAAATAAAAATTCCCTGTTATGGTTCATAATTTGTACCGGAATACTATTTATGTGGGCTACCAAAGGAATAGGGGTTTGGGCACAGGGTTAGGGAGGGGGGACCAAAAAAACATTAATAGTTCATTGTTTGCACATTTGCCACTTTCTGTCTTCAAAATGAAAGATTTTTCTCTGGGGTTTAGATCTCTAACCCATTCAGTGAATAATTAATGCTTAGTATTTTCTGAATACTTAATTGATACTTCGTTGAATGCATTTTACTGAGAGTTACCAAGACCACCTAAATTACCATACTTATTATGCATTTCCCTTTTTTATTATGTTAATCACCATACCTTACATCATTAGTTTTTGATGTAGTGCTTTCTTATATTTTGAATGCAGACTTTTAAGAGAAAGCAAGGAAACTGACCCTAGGTTCTTGCTATTACTTTCTTTTTTGAAGCTGTTACTACCGCTTCCAGGAGAGGTTTCTCCAAGCAAAATACCACGACATTAAATTGAGGAAGCAATTTAAAGGGTCCCTAGGCATATTATCCAACATAACCTTTCTGCCCCTTCTCAATGATCCTGAATCTTTTTCTCCTTAGTTGTCTCCAGTGAGCCAAGTCGGGACAGCTCCTTCATTCTGCTTCCCCTGTATTAAGTGATGTACTTTGTCACTTTTCTTGTGGGATACAATTGGACAGGTGGTGAAAAGATTTTCCAATCTGCTACTAGTGCCTGACCCCAAAGCCATTACTGAGCATTAAGCCCTGCCCTAAGTCAAGCCTTTTCTCATAAGGAAATATCCAACTGACGGAGAAGAAGCCTCTAACTGATGGCATCGACTAATTCAGGACATTTTAATCAAAGTTAAGAGAGAAGTTCAGAGTTAAGAGATAATCTCTTTGAAGACAGAAGTAGGTAGGGCATCAGAACTTGACAAGCAGGGATATTATGAGTTGAATGGTGTCTCCCCTCCCCCACCAAAAAATGTTGAAGATATCTCAAATGTGACCTTGTTTGGAAACAGAGTCTTTATGGACATAACTAAGTAAAAATGAAGTAATTAGGTGAGCCCTAATCCAGGATGACTGGTGTCCTCGTAAGAAGGAGAAATTTGAACACAGAGACAGACATGCACAGACGGAAGAGGATGTGAAGGCAAGCATGAACTCCATGTGAAGATGGTTGCAAAGGTTGGAGTTGGACTATCCTAAGCGCAGGAATACCGAAGGTTGAGGGCACCACCAAAAGCTACAAAGAGGCAAGAAAGGATTCTCCCCTGTTGGCTCCCGAGGGTGCACAGACCTGCTGACACTTTGATTTGGACTTCTAGCCTCCAGAACTGAGATAGGATACATTTCTGTTACTTTATACCACCAATTATTGGCACCTTGTCCCAACAGCCCTGGCACAATAATACAAAGGAGAATAATCACCAGATATGAAATAAAAAAGAAGGATGGTGAGAAATAAAGTAGTTTAGGTGATTAATTTTTTTAAAATGTTTTCTCTCCCTATTCATTAGAATATTAATCTCCCTACAGAAGCTGTAGCAAATACAGAAAAAAATACTTAAAAAAATTTCTCAAGTATATAAAACCTTCTTTGATATTTTCATAAATTTCTTTTTAGTTTCTGGTTTATTCACATAGATTTTAAGTTGAAAGCAAACTATATACATAATTATGTTGTGTTTTTAAAACTTTTTGTAAGCATGTCTCCATAAAATAAGTTATTATAAACATCAGTTTTAATGCGTACATAAGTCTATAATGTGTTTGAACTATAATGCACTTAACTATCTTATTAGACAGCTATTTTTCCTTCCATTATAAATTTTGTATGAAACAACATCCCCATTTAAATATATTTTAAAGATCTAGTCACATATTTGGATCAAATAAAAAAAAATTTGAAATGTTTTGGCAAATAGTTTAATTTCAGTGATCAGGAGTACATAAAAGTGTTTATTTTACAACACACTTGCTAGCATTAAACATTTCCATTAAAATTCACTTTTTCTATGAATTTAGCAGATGTAAAACAGTTTAATTTTTTTTTATTTTTTAAAGATTTTATTTATTTATTTGACAGAGCAAGAGCACAAGCAGGGGGAACAGTAGAGGGAGAAGGAGAAGCAGGCTCCCTGCCAAGCAGGGAGCCTGATGCGGGGCTCGATCCCAGGACCCTGGGATCATGACCTGAGCCGAAGTCAGACGCTTAACCATCTGAGCCACCCAGGTGCCCCAAACAGTTTGTTTTTAAATTATATTTTATTTACTACTGAAGTTGTATTTTTATGTTTCATGTTTATTTTTGTCATCTAAATTCTGTTTTTTTTCTATTTATACCTTAGCATTTTTCTTATAGATTTGTATGAATTTTTTTGTCAACTTTATTTCAAATGTCTCCCTTACATTGCATCCTTTATTTTATTTTTTTAAAGATTTTTTTTTTCTATTTATTTGACAGAGAGAGAGAGAGAACAAGTAGGCAGAGAGGCAGGCAGAGGGAGAGGGAGAAGCAGGCTCTGCACTGAGCAGGGAGCCCGATGCGGGGCTTGATCCCGGGACCCTGGGATCACGACCTGAGCTGAAGGCAGCCGCTTAACCGACTGAGCCACCCAGGCACCCACATTGCATCCTTTAATCTTACTCAAATATATGTAGAGCAGATTTACATTTTTTTAAAAGTCAAATCTTAGCTGATTTTGTTTGTAATTTCTTCAGATGGCGTTAAACTTAGAAAATTATTTCACAATCACCTTAAAATGATTGACTATACACGTTATGCAACACTCCCTTACCAAAGGCTCAATAGGCTATTTTTAAAAATCTATAACAAAACTAGAAATAGAAGCGTTATTCCCTCAGTCGACCAGAAATGAATTACTGGAAGGTGGCAGACAATGGAATCAGATTAAAGGAGGGGTCACAGCCCAAAAGTGAGATACAAAACCATTCCTGGGGTGGGTGGTGAGGATGGCCAGTGGCGGGTGGAAGAAGGTGTTGCAGGCTGGCACATGATGAGTATGTTAAAGAAGAAGGGATTTCAACAGACACAGCTATTGGTGGGTGGAGCTGCCCCAAAAGCTATGCAATTCTCCTGCTCCATCCCCAGCTTAAGGCTAAGTAGAGGTCTTTGTGGTCAGGCAGAAGCAATGAGCTTCAGCACGGAGACCAGAGAGGCATGGCAATGCCCTGGGTATCTAGAGATACTCAAGAGGAAATGGAAATCTCTGTGACCAGAAAATTCATTTCTGATTAAGTCCTTTCTACATCCTCCTGCCCCTCACAGTATGACCAGTAAAATGAGCACACAAGGAAAAATCTCCAGTCAGGTAAGAAAAGAAACCCCAGGAAAAAGAGACCTAGGTCTCAAGGAACATACCAACACCTAATGGAATAGCATGACTAGAGTACAAAGAACAAGGCTTCAAATAAAAATCATTATCCTCAAAGGAATGAAGAGGAAATTCAGTCCATAAAAAAGAGCCAACAAGTGGGGCACCTGGGTGGCTCAGTCAGTTAAACGTCTGCCTTCAGCTCAGGTCATGATCTTGGGGTCTTGGGATTGAGCCCCTGTTGGGCTGCCTGCTCAGCAAGGAGCCTGCTTCTCCCTCCTCCTTTGCCCCCCCCAACCCCCGCTCCTGCTTTCTCTCTCTCTCAAATAAAGAAATAATTATCTTAAAAAAAAAAAGCCAACAAGAAATCTTGGAAGTATAAAATTTACTAAAATAAATGAAATTCAACAGATAAAATGGGTATCAGAATGGATTCATATGAAGAGTGAATTAGTGAAGTACAAGATCAAATAAAAACTTCCAAATTGAATCATAAAGTCATAGAAGTGAAATGTATTGAAGTAGAAGTTAGGAAATAAAGAGGATAGACCTAGAAGTTCCAACATGGGTCTAAAGATAATTAAGCACAAACAGGTTTTTGGTGGATACTTGGGGATATTCTCTGGACATGATCGTGTCATCTGTAAACAACAGTAACTTCTTGCCTAATTGCTCTGGCTAGAGTTTCCTGTATTATACTGAATAGAAGTGGTGAGAGTGGGTACCTGTGTCTTGTTCCTGATCTTAAAAGATTTCAGCTTTTCATTGTTGTGATGTTAGTGGTGGGTTCATCATATATGGACAATATTATTTTCAGGTATATTTCTTCTATACCGAATTTGTTGTTTTTATCATGAAAGCATGTCAAATTTTATCAAATGGATTTTCTGCATCTATTTACAGGATGATATGTTTATCTTTCATTTTTTTAATGTGGTAAACTGCACTTAAGAATTTGTGTATGTGTGGAACTATCTTTGCATCTCAGGAATAAATCCCACTTGAACATGTTGTATGATCTTTTTAATATGCTGTTGAATTTGGTTTGCTAGGATTTTGTTGAGAATTTTTGCATCTTTATCAGAAATATTGGCCTGTAATTTTCTTGCAGTGTTCTTATCTGGCTTTGGTATCAGATTAATGCTGAACTTGTAAAATGAGTTTGGAAGTGTTTCCTCTTTAGTTTTTTGGGAAAAATTTGAGAAGGATTGGTATTAATTCTTCTTAAAGTATTTGGTAGATGCCACCGGTGAAGCCATTTGGTGTTGGGCTCTTCTTGGATAGGAGGTTTTTGATTACTGATTCAGTCTCTTTACTCATTAGTGGTCTGTTCAGATTTTTTTCTTTATGATTCAGTCTTGGAAGTTGTATGTGTCTAGGAATTTCCCCTTTTCTTCTAGGTTATCTGATTTGTTGGCATATAATTGTTAAAATAGTTGGTTATCTTTTGTATTTCTGTGATCTCAGTGGCAGTGTTTCCTTTTTCATTTATAATTTTATTTCATTTTTTTTTTCTTTAGTCTAGCTAAAGGTTTGTCAATTCTGTTTGTCTTTAAAGAAAACCAACTCTGGGGCACTTGGGTGGCTCAGTCGGTTAAGTGTCCAACTCTTGATTTTGGCTCATTTAATGATCTCGGAATCATGGGATCTAGCCCGCATTGGGCTCTGTGCTTAGCATGGAGTCTGCTTGAGATTCTCTCTTTCCCTCTCCCTTAGCCCTTCCCCCCGTCATGTGTGTATGAGTGCTCTCTCTCAAAATAAACAAAATATTAAAAAAAAACTTTTAGTTTTATTGATCTTTCCTATTTTTCTATTCTCTATTTCATTTATTTTTGCTCTAATCTTTATTCTTTCCTTTGCTAACACTGTGATTGGTTATTCTTTTTTCTAGTTCTTTGAGGTGTTAAATTTGTTATTTTGTGATCTTTTTTTCTTCTGTAAGCATTTACAGCTATAAACTTTCCTCTTAGTACTGCACCCCATAAGTAGATTGTGTTTCCCATAAGTAGATTGTTTCCATTTTCTTTGTATCAAGGTATTTGTTAATTTCCCTGTTGATTTCTTCTTTGACACATTAGTATCTTAGGAGCCTGTTATTTAATTTCCCCATAAATTTTCCACATAAAATTTTCCAAATTTAAAAAATAATTACAATTTTCCCATTGTAATTGATTTCTAGCTTTATATCATTGTGGTCAGAGAGATGATTGATATGATTCCAATCTTCTTGAATTTGTTGACTTGTTTTATGGCCTAATGTATCTGTTTTGGAGAATGTTCCATGTGCTCTTGAGAGGAATATGTATTCTGCTGCTGTTGGATGGAGTGTGCTGATATCTGTCAGGTCTATTTGGTCTATAGCATTGTTCCAATCTGTTGTTTCCTTATTGATTTTTGGTCGGAATAATCTTTCTATTGTTGAGAGTGGGGTAGTGAAGTCATCTATTATTGTATTGATGTCTTATTTCTGCTTTCAGTTCTGTTAGTACGTGATTTATATATCTAGCTGCTCTGGTATTGGGTGCATAAATACTTAGAATAGTTATATCTTGGTGAATTGACATCTTTATCATTATGTAGTAAACATTTGTCTCTTATGACCATTTTTGACATAAAGTCTATTTTGTTAGAGGTACAGCTACCCTTGCACTCTTTTGGTTATCATTTGCTTGAAATATCTTTTCTGTTATTTATTTATTTATTTATTTTCATTTTCAGCCTGTGTGTTCCCTTAAAGGAAAAGTGAATTTCTTGTGGACAGCATATCACAAAATCTTTTAATCCATTCAGTCAGTCTATGTCTCTGGACTAAAGACTTTAATAAAACAATTTTGTTTAAAGTAATTATTGATAGGTAACAACTTGTGCTATCTTAGTAAATGTTTTCTGCTTGCACTTCCTTTGTTCTTCTCCTGCTTTCTTATTTTGTGATCTGATAACTTTTTGTAGTGGTATGCTTTGTTTTCTTTCTCTTAATCTCTTGTGTTAATCTACTATAGGTTTTTGCTTTGTGGTACCACAAAGCTTCTAAGAAATATCTTAGAGTTTTAACATTCTATTTTAAACTGGTAACAATTTAACTTTAATCACATACAAGAACTTTATACTTTTGCCCCCCGACATGTTATTTTTGTTGCGATTTATGTTTTATCTTGTACATCAATAACACATTATTATAAAATTTTTAAATTATATATTTTTAAAAACCTAATTTTTTAGTAGTTCTGGGTTCATAACAAAATTGAGAAGATAGTAGAGATCTTTCCCATATACTCCCCGACTCACAGATAAATCTCTTCCCTAATTATCAACATCACTCACTAGAATGGTACATTCAGTACCAATAATGAACATACATTTACACACCATAATCACACAGTCCATAGTTTACTTTAGGGGTTATTCTCTCTTTTTTTTACCTTAGGGTTCATTCTTGGTGTTCTATATCCTGTGGTTTTAGACAAATGTATAATGGTATATATTTATCATTAAAAGATCAGTCATAGCTTTTGTTTTTTCCTAACCTAAAAATTCTCTGTGCTCTGCCTATTCATCCTTCTCTGTTCAACCAACCACTGATTTTTTTTTTAACTGCTTCCATAGTTTTATCTTTTCCAGAATGTTATATAGTTGGAACCACTATCAAAATGGCTTCTTTGACTTGGTAACATACATTTAAGTTTTCTACACATCTTTTCATGGCACATTAGCTTATTTCTTTTTAGCATTGAATAATATTCCATTGTCTGCCTGCATTATAGATTATTTTTCCATTAATCCACTGAAGGATATCTTGGTTGCTTTCAAATTTTGGCTATTTTGAATAAAGTGGATATAAACACCTATTTGCATATTTTTGTCTAGACATGAGTTTTCAAGAACTTTGGGTAAATACCACGAATCATGATTGTTGGATCATATGGTGGGACTATGTTTAGTTTTGTAAGAAGTCATTGAATTTCTCATCTTTATCATTTTCCTTCTCTATTAAGAACTTCTTTTAACATTTCCTCCATGGCGGTTCTACTGGCAATAAATTCCTTCATGTTTTGTTTGAGAAAGTCTTTATTTAGCCTTGCATTCTGAAGGATAATTTTACAAGTCACAAAATTCTAGGTTGGTGATTTTTTTGAGGGGGGGTTCTCACAACACTTTAAATATTTGACTTCACTCTCTTCTTGCTTACATGGTTTCTGAGGAGATACTGAATGTAATTCTTTATTCCTCTGTAAATAAGTTACTTCTTTTCCTTCCTGGCTTCTTTCAGGAATTTTTTTTTTAATCTCTGATTTTTCTCTAATTTGAAAATGATATGCCTAGGTGTGGTTTTGCTGTAAGGCATCTATCCTGCTTAGTATTCTCTATGCTTCCCAGATCTCTGGTTTGATTTCTGACATTAATTTGGCAAATTCATAGTATTTATTGTTTCGAAATATTTCTTTTGTTCCTTTCTATTTCTTCTCTTTTTGTGTTCCCATTATGCTTACTTTACACTATTGTAATCATCCCACAGTCCTTGGGTATTCACTTGTATTTTATTTTATTTTCAGTTTTTTTTTTAGGATTCTATTGATATATCCTGTAGCTAAGAGGTTTATTTCTTAGCCATGCCCATCTTACCAATAAGCCCATTTAAGGAATGTTTCACTTCTGTTGTTTCAGGATTTCTTTTAGTGCCCATGGTTCTTGGTCACACCACTTCAAAGAATGAAGAGGTAGACCAGACAAAGAGTAGTGGGCAGCAAAGCAAAGTTTATTGGGCAATAGTACAAAGCTCCCCAAGAGGGAGGGGACCCAAGAGGGTTGCAGTTGGAGTTTCTAAGTTTAGGGTTTTTATGAGATTGTTGGCGGGCTGTTTTAATCTAATTAACCCTTCATGGGGCTGTCACCCAGTCAGGTTTTTGTCCAAGTGCTATCAGGTAGTTGTTTATATGGGAAAGGGTGGAGGGCTCCTTTCAGGGTGGTGTAGTATAACAGGATGGGGTCTATTTCCTTTTAAGGATAGTTTCCTCTTAGTAAGGGGGTCCCTTGCCCCTGCCTGCCTTTCTTCCAACTATCCTCCATTACTCTTACAGCAGTTTTTCTAGCATTTTTTTTTTGATTCTTAGGAATTTCATTTCCCTGTTTACATTGCCTGTCTTTTGTTACATGCTATTTGTTTTATTCATTAGAGTTCTTAACATATTAATCACAGTCGGGGATAGGTTGGCTAGTGTGTGCTGGAGTTGGGTATTTGCCTTACCCAGGTTGGTTATGTTCTGATAATACCCCAGAAATTTAGGCTCTTGTTAACTAGTTTCTCCCGAGCTATGGTAGGCCTTGTTAAGAAGATCAGAGTACTTTGGTATATTTCAAGATGATTCCTTTCCCCTCCCCCTGAGGGGATTTTTCTCAAAGCCTGAGGGGATTTTTCTTGATATTTGCTGTGGGAATCTCCCTAAGCTACTAGAAGTAAATCTCACAATGTTGTAGGTGCCATCCTATGCCCGGGTCCACCTTGAGGTTTTAACTCAGAGTTGTGCACACTGAACCTCCAGCAATTCATCTATTATAGTTCAGATTTTCTTACCCAAGCCCTGGTTCCCAGGGTTTTTCCTGCTCCCGAGTCCCTGCTGTAATCAGCCAGGACTCCCTGTGTTTGCCTGTCTCTCCAATTTTGGGGTGATTTTCCTGGGTCCTCCCCTCTCTTATGGATCCAAGAGGTGCTGTTGATTTTTCTGTTTTACTTGTTAGGGTGGAGTGGTTACTTCTGAGCTCCTTATATGAGGAATCAAAAACCAATTATAGTTATTTTGGGTACATTTGTTTTTTTAAGTTTTATACTAGATGGGGCACCTGGGTGGCTCAGTTGGTTAAGCATATGCTTTCAGCTCAGTTCCTGATCCAGAGTCTTGGGAACAGCCCCGCCTGTCAGCCTGCTTCTCCCTCTTCCTCTGCTCCTCCCCTTTCCCCTGCTCACTCTCTAAAATAAATAAAATAAAATAAAATAAATAAAATGTTATACTAGAGTCAAAATGACTTATATATTACCATTAAATACTAGAGAATTCTGACTCTGACTTTTACAGGTGATTTTTATACATTCATGTTTTTACTTTGTTAGTATCCTTTCATTTCAGCTTAAAGAACTTTCTAGCATTTCTTTTAAGGCAAATGTAATGATGATGCACTCCCTCAGCTTTTGTTTGTTTGGGAAAGTCTTTACATCTCTCCTTCATTTCTGAAGAATAGTTTGGCAAGCTGTATTAAGAATGATTAATGGTCTGCCTTTGATCTAGTGTGCTTATAAGATTTTTTAGTTGTTAGCAATAAACAAACTGGTTTATATGTGTGTGTGTTACATAATAACATGTAATTATGTGTATATATTATATATGCACATTTCATAAACACACAGTCGATTCTGGCTATTCATGGTAATGAGGTTCTATAAAGTCATGTGAATACTGAATCAGCAAATACTGAGCTATTGCTTCAAGGGAAATACAGGATAAGGTTTTTGCCAGACTTGCAAGGTTCTAGTCACATTTTTGTCAACTAAAAAGCCACTTGCATTATATAGATTAGTTTGTCAATGTCCTTGTGAAACAAGCTAGTGTCATGACTATTGGAAATCTGCTCCTTCCATAACAAACTTTTTCCTAGAAAACACTTATCAAGTATTTTATTAATTGCCAATTTAACATTTTTCATGCAGTTATGACCTTTTGAAATGTGTGAGCCAGCCAGTACGAGCTGAGGATGGTTTTACATTTTCCTGACTCTGGGTAATGTGATCATAAATTTCTTTGGCTTTCAGTCTCACAAATGATTACCACTATGCCTCTTTTTTTTTTTTTAAATCCATAATCATCTCATGAGCCCACAAATTTAACCACTTTTCCATCTTTTCCATAGTTTCATCAGGCACTATAGATGTTACTTTAGCACATTCTGGAGTAGCCTCGTGTAGAACCGCAAATTTGCTCTTCCTTTTTCTGAACATACTATATTATTGCTTCATTAACATGAACTCATGGCCAACAGTCTTATAATTCATGCCTGAACAAAACTTATCTAACATGGGCATTTTCTCCATAAAGCACATCACAGATGTTTTGCACTTACGAACACTAGACAGTACTTCAACCTAGTGTTTGGAGACCATTTTAAACCAAAATCACTCCAATAAACACAAAAATGCAAAAACATAACACTTACATAGTCTTTGAAAAGGGTAATAGCTTATAGTATGAGAGCTGAAATAAGAAGGCAGATTATAGCCTTGTTTGACCTCCCCTGGGAATGTGTGTGTTGGGCCGCTCAAAGTTTTCAGCACTCTGGACCTGTGTATAAATGACCACACATTGGGGGAATGTTGATTTTGGCATTACCAAAAAGTTTAGTGGGTAGGCAAATTCACAAAAATAGAATTGATGAATAATGAGGATTGACCTTGTGTATGTATTTGGGTGGGTGGATAGGTAGATAGATAGAAAGGATATGAGTTTTCACTTATGAAATCAAAGAATACAGAAGAATGTCTCCCTTCAGGAAAGGCCAGGGTCTTTTTCTAAAAGGACTCCCCTAATTATATCATGCCTACCCTGGATAATATCCCTTTTGATGAATTCAAAAGATCTTAATTACATCTACAGAATACCTGTACCTTGTTAATATAAAGTAACATAATTATGAGAGTGACATCTCATTTCCTTTGTCATAGTCTGTTGATTAGAATCTGCCCACAGTCAAGTTCAGAAACAACACCAAGAGCTGGAGACTATGAGGGGCATCTTAGAATTCTATCTACCATTTGGGGGAATATTTAATTCCTTGAAAAATGTTCAGGATGTAATTTAGGAAGAGTCAAAGCAGTTTATAGAGTATTAGAATAAATGTTAAAGGGTAGTATAAAAATAAATATAACTGGTTTTCTGTGAGTCATATGAATAAGAGTAATTTTTATTTTCTATTCCAAATTTATTTACATATTCCATATTGTCTATGGTAAGCAAGTGATGCTTTTTTAATTAGAAAATGAGTATCTTGGTTAAGAACATGGGTGCTGGAAGCAACTGCCTGAGTTTTAGTCCCAGATCTGCAATTTATAAGCTCTATGACTAGGGTAAGCTCTCTACCCTGAACCTCAGTTTCTGTTTTTAATAAATCAGACTCCGTATCTGTTGACTGCTGTTCGCTGTCAAGACTTACTATGCCCTATTCCTCTTCTGCCCTATGTCTAGGAAATCTCATAATAAACCCTGAACGCTTCCTCCTTTTGCTCTGTTGGGAAGTTCAAGCCATGCTCAGGAAACCTCACAACTCCCACCTCCTAACCGCCACAAAAGTCTAGACAGTTTCTTTTCCCTGATCTCTCAAGCCACTTCTACTCCTACTTTGGAGTCTACCTTCTTCTTCCTAGTAACTTTTATCATGTGACTTATAAACATTTTCGTAACATCTGTGTATGTATGGTGTCATCTCTCTTGACATCTGAACCAAATTTTGGGTGGGGAAGATCCATCCTGCCTCTTCAGGGTGACTACGATATTTTATTTGTGAAATCAAGTTTAAAGTGGTATCAACACATTGCTTTATTGTAAGGAATAAATTCATTAATGTGTATGAAAACATTTAAGACAGAACCTATATATAGTAAACACCATATAAATGTTAGATGTAAATATTTATAAAAATTGTTAGTGATCTGATGATGTGCTTTATTGTCCTTACTCTGCAAGCCATCATTGTTTTACAATTTTTTAAATAAAAATTTAGATAGCATGGTGTGCTATAGCAAAAATTTTAATAGGTTTTTAGAAAAAAAAACACCTGTCATATACTAATTTATAGAGCAAATTATGTTTTGGGTCATTTTGTAAATTAAAAGGGACTGTGTTTATTATGGTTTGAATTGTTTTGGTTATTTTCAGTCTTTAAGATTTTGTAATTATATATCAAATACCCATTTATCTGGAATTTGAGGTTACAGAATGCTTTTACAGTCACTTTTCTTGACTCTAATGAGAGTGACCTAAAATATTTTAAAATGGGTTAACCCCAAGGGTTTGTTATTTTTAACCAGTTTCTAGGGTTTATTTATTCATGGAGATCTCTTAGGCTTCTTAAATATGTATCAACTGAACTGTAGAATAAAAAAAGATGTTAAAATGATAATGGAATTAGGAATATTTATGGAAACTTTATTCATATTTGCCAAAACTTGAAAGCAACCAAGATGTTCTTCAATAGATAAATTGATGATCAAACTGTGGCACATCCATACAATGAAATTACTCAACGATCAAAATAAATGAGCTATTAAGACTTGAAAAGACGTGGAAGAACCTTAAATTCATACTGTTAAGTGAAAGAAGCCAATCTGAGAGGGCTACATAATATATGATTCCAACAATATAACATTCTGGGAAAGGCAAAAACTATGGAGATAGGAAAAAGATCAATAGTTACCAGGGGCTCCTAGGGGCAGGAAGTGGATAGAAAGATATAACACTGGGGGATTTTAAGGGAGTAAAACTATTCTGTATGATACTCTAATGATGGATACATGTCATTACACATTTTTCAAAACTCATAGGGTCTACAGAGGAAAAAGCATACCTTGATGTAAAATACCTATTTTAGTTAATAATCATGTGTCAACATTGGCTCATCAATTGTAACAAATACACCTCACTGATGCAAAATGTTAATAATTGGGAAAATTGGGAGAGGGGAGTAATGGAGATATATGAGAACTTCTCGATTTTTCTGTAAACTTAGAACTGTCCAATAATTAGTAATCATTTAAAATGTTAGAATGGTGACTTATGGCATTACTAATCCTGAATTTCCTTTTAAATTATCAAAGAATGATTCACTTACGCTCATCATTATATAAGTATTAAACATTTTTATTACACTTGTATTATAAAAAGTTTCATGCATCATATCCATGACTTCTACCAATGTTTTGGTGCATTCAATTAAATAGAACATCTATTTCCTAAATAATCTGGATAAAGCACTCACATTTAACACCTTTTTTCCTTAAAAGATTTTCACGAAAGTTCTTTTCATATATTATATAGGTTCCAAAATCATTACCCAAGTAAGAAAAATAATGTGTGATCAGAGGTATTTAAGTTGTAAAATAATACAGCTAGAAAGAAAATCCATTCCCTCATTTAATCACTAATGTGTTCTATTCCCTCATGTAGAAGCAAACCATTAAAATGAGTTATATTTAGACATAATACCACGTAAAAGAACTAATCTATTCATCTAAGAATATTGATTCTTCTCTCTTTCTTTGCCTAATTTTTTGAGGTATATTTGACATGTAACACTATGTGTTAGGTGTACACAGTGTTGATTTGATTTATTTATATGTTGCAGTATGATTACCATCAGTTAGCTAACATTTCCATCATGTCCCATATCATTTCTTCTTTGTGCTGAGAATGTTTAAGATCTAGTCTTTTAGAACTTTGAAGTATATAATATAGTATTGTGAACTATAATCACAATTCAGTGCATTAGATCTCTAGAACTTACTCATTTTCTTTTTTTTTTTTTAAAGATTTTATTTATTTATTCGAGAGAGAATGAGAGAGAGCACATGAGAGGGGGGAGGGTCAGAGGGAGGAGCAGACTCCCTGCCGAGCAGGGAGCCTGATGCGGGACTCGATCCAGGGACTCCAGGATCATGACCTGAGCCGAAGGCAGTCGCTTAACCAACTGAGCCACCCAGGTGCCCCTTACTCATTTTCTTAATCAAGTTTGTACCATTTGACCAACATCTGCCCCATCCCCCAGTACCTGGTAACTAAATTCTACTCTGTTTCTATGAGTTCAATTCCACATATAAGTTATACCATACAGTATTTGTTTGTCTGATCTCACTTAGAATGTCTTCAAGGTCCATGTTGTAGCAAATGGAAAGATTTTCTTTTTTCTCATGACTGAACGACATTCCATTGTATGTCAATGTATCTTCTTTATCCATTTATCCATTGATTGTCACTTAGGTTGTTTCCATATTTTGGTTAATTTGAACAATGCTGCAATGAACAGAGGTGTACATATCTCTTTGATATTTTGTTTTCCTTTCTTATATATTCCCAGAATTGAGATTACTGGGTCATATGTTAATTCTATTTTTAATTTTTTTGAGGAAACTCTATACTGTTTTCTGAAGTGGCCAAACCAGTTTATCACCAAAAGTGTACAAGAGTTCCCTTTTCTCCACATTCTCACCAATGCTTGTTATCTCTTGTTTTCTTGATGATAGCCATTCTAACAGGTGCGAAGTGATATCTCATTTTGGTTTTGATTTGCATTTCCCTGATGATTAGTGATTTGATTCTGGTCTTGAATTTCAGCAAATGAGGTATTTTTATTCCTTTTACACCTTACCATGCGAATTATTCCTTCTTCATTCAAATAATTTCAGATAGAAATGATTTACCTCTTAATTTTCTTCCCTGCCACAAATATTTTTCTCATAATGAAAAGGTCATTCAGGAGCAGGAGGGCATAAAGATTTCAGGCTGTGTCCATGTGGTGCTGGGGCATGTCAGAAACTAGTTACGGTCAAGATCTCCGGAAATACCACATCAAAGCCAGGAAGTGCTTTGCCTTTCACTGTTTTTGTGTACAGTGTGTGTGACTTACCTTGTGCCTGGCGCATGGTGGCAACTCAAGAGATGTTCGCTGTACATATAGCATGATAGGAGCCAGGGCTAGACGGGTCTTTGTGTGACTGTTGACTCTGCCAATCCCTATTTTTGATTAGTTGTTTGGGTAACTCATATCACAGCTCTGAACTGGGTTTCCTCATCTGTAAAATGAGGATAATGAGTCCTACATTTTAGAGTTGAAATACTGTGGTATTAAAATGTAAACTCCACAAAGGCTGGGATTTTTTTTTTTTTTTCCTATGTAGTTAACTGCTGTAATCTTCATGCCTAAAATATGCTTCATCCATATCTGGCATTCAGTATATATTATTTGAATGAATTAAGTTGGCTAATATTTGCCAGATCATTATAAGACTTTTCAAATAGTTTATCTCTTAGAACAATTCCTTAAGCTGGATGTTATTATTATCATCTTGTGACAGGAAGTGAAGCAAAGATCAGTTAAATAACCTGCTAGAAAGTGTCATTAAGAAATATTCAAAGCCAGGGCGCCTGGGTGGCTCAGATGGTTAAGAGTCTGCCTTCGGCTCAGGTCATGATCCCAGGGTCCTGGGATCCAGTCCCGCATCGGGCTCCCTGCTAGGCGGGGAGCCTGCTTCTCCCTCTGCCTCTGCCTCTCTCTCTCTCTCTCTCTCTGACTCTCATGAATAAATAAATAAAACATTAAAAAAAAAAAAAGAAATATTCAAAGCCAGGCAGCCAAATTTGGAGGTGTGCCTAATTTTTTTTTATCATGTTACATCATAAAGTATGTAAAGTTCTAAAAAATAGTAAGTGCTTAATAAATATTCGTACTTATTTCAGGAGAGTCATTAAAACTGGAATTTCTGATTCAATTAGGTTATGATATCCATTTTAAATAAAAGGCCAATAACACAAAACCTGAAATTCTCCAGGTAGTTCTATTTTAAACTATGTGTTTTTTCTGCTTTGTGTTTCGTTTTTGTAACAAAGGGCTAAAGAAAGTCCTGATTCATATAAGGACAACTTTTACACCTAGGGAAAAGTGACCAATTCCAAAACGTTTAATAGACCTGTATAGACTAATATTTTCAAATTGTAGGTCATAAAGTCAAATGTCATGCCTATTATTTTTAAAATAGAAAAACACATACTATTTTGCATGTGATATAAATGCATGTACACACTGGATCACATTGTAAATATTTTCCTTACTGTGGACATGTTCACCAGTTTTCATTGCTACTAGGTTAAGCCTATCCCGGGTTTTATTACTGAAGATACAGTGATCCTCACCTCAACCTACTACCATTGGCTTTAAAAATTTATAAGCTAAAATGTACTACTTGTCCCTGAAAAACAAAATAAAAATGAATATGTAAAGATGTTTAAATATTCTAGAAGAAGCACCACCATAAGCAGCTTCATTTTCTAGGGGGAGGCTGAAAGCCCTTATCTATGAAAAGAAATGAACAATAAAGAGTGCTGTTGGCAGCTTATATCCAAGGTCAATTATTATGATCTCTTGGCCTCCTTTCTCCCTGGGAGAGGTCTTTCTCCATCCCCTGGGCTAGGTATATGGTAACTCAATTATGGTTAAGGTCCCAGCTTCCCTGGCTGTAAAATGTGCCATGTGACTAGGTGATTAGCTAGTAGAATATGAATAGAAGCAACAGGTACAACTCTGGCTTTAAATGCTTAAAAAATGCAGATGCCTGCCCTTCACCCAGTCCAGGATGTAAATGTGAAGCTGAGGTAGATTTGATGATGAAGAAAAAGTTCAACACCTTCAAGAGATTGCAGGGTACTTGGGTCCCTAAATGACCTCATGAGGCAGAGTTGTTATTCTCTTTGGAATACTAACCTACTTTTGGCCTTGCATACTTGAGAGCACAGCACACTTCTATTTTGTTTAAATCATGAAGTGTTAAGGTCTGTTTGTATCAGCAGGTTAGCTTATACACCAAATGACATCTTCCTGGGATTAAATGTAGGTAACAACACCATCAAGACTACCACTGACAATGAGATTGGCAAGTGCTTATTGAATGTATTCTCTGTGCTTGGCATCGTGCTGTTCATTTTGAACATCTGATTGCAAAACAGCCAGTGATGTAGATATCATTCTGAGACTTAGATGGAAATTTTCTTAGCAATCTTCTCTCCGTCATTAGTCAGAAGGTGAGAAAGCTAAGATTGAAACCCAGGTCAGTATGATTACAAACCTTGCGAAGTTTAATGCAAATTTATTCCACTTTCAGCATTCCCAACCATTCATTTAGTGCCTCATTATAAAATGAGGGCTTCTATACCAACTCTCATGACACCATTAATGAATTTAAACTGAAAACAAAATGGGCTTGTGTTTCCAGGATATGAAATTAATCATGCTGATATTATTTTCCATTTTTTTTTGACAAACTTTCTATTGAAGACTTTGTGAAGGATATTACTAGAGTTGGGAAAACAAAAAGAACACAGTACCATCCCATGAGGTAGGAAGGGAGAAATGTACAAGTGAATCACTGTAACACTGATAACAATATACATTTAGATGGCTGCAGAGTGAGGAATATAGAGGTGATCCAGGTGGCTAGACACAACTTTTGTGAAGTGTGAAAATTCTAATTGACCTTAAAAAATAATGTCTGGTAAGATGAGAGATAGGCGACATTTCAAGTGGGAGGTAAACTGTATAAGCAAAAAGTTGGAGGTAAAATTGAATGTGATAAATTAGTGAAATACTAAAGAACTGACTTAGTGGGAGTTAATATTACCCCTGGGAATAGCACAATAAAGGGCCATCAGTACAACTTGAGGCTAAAAGGTAGAGAAATTGGCGTATCAATCTCCAGATTTTTTAAAAATCTTAAAGATAACATTGGGGTCACAAGATTGAATTGACATCTTAGAAAGATTAATGATCTAATTTCTGGATTGTATTCAGAAGAGGAAGAACTGAAAAGAGGAAAGGGAGTTACATTGTTGAAGTAATTCAGGAGTGAAATACACAAACACTGATGGACAGGTGGGGTTAAAATGGAAATAAAAAAAGTAACAGTACTAGAAATGAAGAATATGCAGGATTTAGAGGCTGATTGCTAAAATGTATATTGTAAACACTATCATTAGATAGATCACTGTTTTTTTTAAATTTTATTTTATTATGTTATGTTAGTCACCATACAATACATCATTAGTTTTGATGTAGTGATCCATGATTCATTGTTTTTGTATAACACCCAGTGCTCCATGCAGTACGTGCCCTCTTTAATACCCATCACCAGGCTAACCTAGCCCCCACCCCCTCCCCTCTAGAACCCTCAGTTTGTTTCTCTGAGTCCATAGTCTCCCATGGTTCATCTCCCCCTCCAATTCACCCCCTTCATTTTTCCCTTCCTTCTCTTAATGTCCTCCATGCTATTCCTTATGTTCCACAAATAAGTGAAACCATATGATAATTGATTTTCTCTGCTTGACTTATATCACTTAGCATAATCTCCTCCAGTCCCATCCATGTTGATGTAAAAGTTGGGTATTCATCCTTTCTGATGACTGAGTAATATTCCATTGTATATATGGACCACATCTTTATCCATTCGTCTGTTGAAGGGCATCTCAGCTCTTTCCACAGTGCCTCAGAAAATTAAAAATAGAGCTACCCTATGACCCAGCAATTGCACTACTGGGTATTTACCCCAAAGACACAGATGTAGTGAAAAGAAGTGCCATATGCACCCCAATGTTCATAGCAACAATGTCCGCAATAGATCACTATTGACTATTTTTGTTTCCAAATCACAGGTCCCTGGGGCAGCTATTATCAGGTGTCAATAATTGCCATGTTTTCATCCTGTTTGACTAATTTTTGAGAGGTTAGGAGGGTTGAAAATGGAGACAGTGTTATCATAGTGCAGCAAATTGAAGGAGAGTACAAATAGCTTTGAAAATTGGAGATGTCAGGGAATATCTAGGTTGAGTGGTCCCTTTTTCTTTCTTTGTTTTTGTTTTCATAATTTCAGAGGCAAGTGCCAAGCTAAAAGATAAAAGGTTGAAAAATGATCTTAGAAACAAGGTATCTAAGTTATCTAAAATTTCTTAAGGACTGAGTTCTCTTCATAACTGCATAACTGACTAGTGTTTGTTTTGTGCATAGGAGAATTATTAGCTTCACTGTTGAAATGTCAGTTTAAACATTAAAATTCTAGATGGCTTTTGCTCTGCCCTATAGCCTTCTTTCCCTAATCCCCAAATAATCCATTAGCATCAAGATAAATACTCACTTTCAATGCCGTGTATGGATTGCTTAATCATCTATATTTTATACATTTCCAAAAAGGAATCTTCACAGATACATGCCACTGTGTATACTTTTTAGCCTCAGGTAAAAGAAATAAAAAAAAAAGTTTGGAAGCTTTCTATGTAAACTTAGATTTAGATTTAAATTTTTGACTACAGATATATTTGTATATATTTTCTTTTTTTTTTTTTAAGATTTTATTTATTTGACAGAGAGAGACACAGCGAGAGAGGGAACACAAGCAGGGGGAGTGGGAGAGGGAGAAACAGGCTCCCCGCTGAGGAAGGAGTCTGACGTGGGGCTCGATCCCAGGACCCTGGGACCATGACCTGAGCCGAAGGCAGACGCTTAACTGACTGAGCCACCCAGGGGCCCCTATTTGTATATATTTTCGATACTCTTCACCAACGGACTGCATTCCAATTCTCAATCTCTATTATATCTGCACATATACAAAGAAATTTGATTTGTGTGTTCATCTTTTTTCTTAAAGGTTCCTTCCCACTGAGAAAGTGGAGTGAAAGGTTCAAAGAAATCTCTTTGGGGTTTTTGAAGGGCTCCAGCATGAGTCACCACCATACAGTCAGGACTTACTCACATCTCTCTTGTGATGGTAATATAGTGCCAGATAATTTCACTCACTTTTTTTAAAGATTTTATGTATTTGTCAGAGAGAGAACGAGAGAGAGAAAGAGAGAGAGCACAAGCAGGGGGAGCGGCAGGCAGAGGGAGAAGCAGGTTCCCACTGCACAGGGAGCCCGATGCAGGGCTCGATCCCAGGACCCTGAGATCATGACCTGAGCCAAAGTCAGATGCTTAACAGACTGAGCCACCCAGGCATCCCTCACTCACTTTTTAAAAATACATACTCAGGTGCATTACACTTTGATTTTTTTCTTACATTTATATTATTCTTCCAAAAACCCGTATTTGGCCCAAAAGTAAACAGTCTAACTCAAAGAAACGCATAAAGTGTACCCATGTGTGATGAGAAGTGAAGATGCACAACTGACAAATTAAAAATTTAAAGTTGTATTCATTTCCTTCTATTTCCCCCCTTTCAGAGGAACCAAACTTTAGGTAGGTATGCACAGGCTCAGAATTATTCTCCGTCAGTCAATTATGGCAGAGGAAAGTTTGAAGAGAGAAGAAAAAAAGTTTCACAGACAAAAGGATGGAACTGTTTCTAGGGCAGCCTGTTGGAATTTGTGTCTACCAAAAATGACAAGGGGAATGAAAATAGATACTCCTTGACTGTAAAGACAAAATCCCAAATTATAAGTAGTCATTAGTGGAGAACACAATGAGTGTTTATTGTCAAAATATTGCTTGTGCCTTCATATTGATAATTGCCATAATAAAATTAATAGCTCAGGAGTTAGTTGGAACAGCAAGAACAAAGTCGGTACTGAGTATTAAATTTGGGCAGCGTGTGGTGCTGAATATTGTAATCCCAGTAGCTGAATTGGTCAACATGACAATAAATAAGGGATATGTGTCAAGAAGATACGTGAGCGTTGATGTCATTGGACCAGAGAACTGGGTGCCAAGAGCAAACAACAGACATTAAAAACCTGAAGTCAGCTTTAGACAATGCAACTCACAACTGTTCACAGATAATTTGCACTGAAGGCTGTGTGTTGTTGGTAATAGCAGAGGCCATTTTGTGGTGAAAACAAATCTGAGACCAAGAACAGTACCTAAGAAATTTAAGAGTCCAGGATATCTGGTGGGCAAGAATCTGTAAGAAACCCAATAATAAACCATAGGACACAGAAAAAAAACAAAACAAAAAAAAACAAAACAACTAGCACTAAAGCTGAGATTTTGTCTACACATCTGTGAAGAAAGCACTTGTCAGTCCTTTACTGTTGAAGGATTGGTGATTAATGGAGACTTCCCCCGTGATCCACCCATGGTAATTCGGGTTAAATAGGTGTTGAAGTAATGGTTACACAAAAATTCTGCTTTCTTTCCCCATAGTTCTTTTTGGTTTCTCATGCCCATGGTTTAAAAATCATCATGGTATTGTAAATGAAATGTGTTTAAATGAGGCAGCTGGCCATGTAAAAATCTAGATAGGGATAGTTGGGTCTTCTGGGTCATCATATGGGCAGACCCATAATATACCATGGGTGCCTGGAAACTAGTTCTCTTTGGTTATCACCAAGTGACTGGCTCCTACATGTGACTCTGAAAAGGGAAAAGAGATTATTTGCTGTTTTGATGAATCCATTCTAGTACTTAATATAACACTCCTGTCTCTGATATTTCATTGATTGTATGCTTTCTTCATAAGAAAACACAAATTATCCTAAGTATACTTTACTTTGAATGTCATTGAATGTCAAAGATTGAAAGAAAGGCATGTCAGTAAAAAAGAATGAAGAGGAGAGTTATTTATTTATTTTTAGAGCATGGCTTTTTTCCTTCCCATTTATAAATAAGTGCAAATCCTCCTCAATTTTTTTTCTTCTTCTACCATTTTATTTTCCATACATTTTTTTTCTTACACATGACTCTTCTCATATCCCTAAATCTTGAAATGAAGAAATATATGATCACATAGGGTTAGATTGATGATTCACCTTCCTTTTTATTTTAAATTCAAGTCTTAGGTTACCATTTCATGACTACACGTATTCTCATTCTCTTCCTCCCTCCCCATTATTATTTGTTTAAAGAGGCTTTAAAGGGTGACTCACAAAAACCCATTGCTATTTCATTTTAAAGGACAACTACCTCGAACTGAAGACACACCGAAGCGCTCTGCAAAGTTGTAAGGGGAACTTTTTAATATACTGAAATTAGTTGGTCCTTTAAAAACTTACTGAACCAGACTGCTGTCATATCATTTTAGTAAATGTGGTTGGTGACTCATATATGTCCCTCTTACACTTAGCCTGTCAAGCCAGGACACCCCCAATTTCTAACTTGCAGTATCCAATATTATTTGCTTGTAGGTCCACTCAGTCTGGACCCAGAAGTGAGGGAAGGACTGGGGACTTCAATGGTTCTGGGAGAAGCGAGCCAACAGAAGTTTCCTGACCCCTGAACTATATGTCCTATACTTGTTTCTCAAGTTTCCCAGAAAAATCAAGTTCTAGTTTCCCACAGTAGTAATTTTCTTGATGACATAGCATTTAACCTCCTCTTCCCCTTTCTTGCTCACTTCCCCGTTCCCCCATATTTCGTGAGAACCTTCCAAATAAACTACTTCCACTCAAATTTTAGCAGAGGGTCCTTTTCTGGGGAAACTCCAACTAACAGGGTCTCATGTTCCCTAATTTCAAGTATTTATAGAAATGTTGGCATAGTAATTTTGTAAGGAAAAACAGTCATTAAAGGATTTTTATTATAGAGTTCTTTATGTAAACATCCTTGTATGAAGTTGAGAACAGTGATTCAAGAAAAAAATGTTTTTCCTAAGGTCTATAAAACATGTCTGTTCATCCGTCCTATTCATCCATCCATCCATCCATCCATCTAACCATACATTTATCCTTCTATCCTCTATCCTGTGATTTGATTCTATGGAATTTGTGGAATTCTAATTGTTGTGCCATAGAAGTTTGTATAAATAAAATTTTGCACATTTCTTTTCTCATTTAAAAAAAAAAAAGAAAAAAATGTTTTTCTTTAAACTGAGCAGAAGCAGTGACATCTTAGTAATGTAAAACCTATCATTTTTTCAATTGGGCTTAAAAATAAAAGTAAAACAAGCTCTCATTAAATGACTCACAAAAATTCTCTGATTCTATTGACTCCTATTTCTGTTCACTCTAATTCATTTCAATTCAGGTTTTCGTTAAAACAAGGCACAATGGACAATACCCAAATGATAAATGCAGGTCATTTCCCTTAAAGAGTTTATGGAGTAGTTGTGGGGTGGATATCCAGAAATAAAACAATATTAACCATCACTGTGCATCATGCATAGGCCTTTGAAATAACCGAAAACAGATAAAAATGTTAAAACCAACAAAACTGAGAAATCCTATTTTGTAGGCCCTCTACTGGGATCACTACATTCATTCCTTCCCAGTAGCGGGTCCCATGGCTTCAACTCCCAGCCCATTGCTGATGTCTTGTATATTTATTTCCCCAGCCTGGACTACTCTTCTGAATTCTAAAGTCTTATACCCTCCCTTCGACTTTCTACCTCTATGTTAACGTCTAACAGGCATGTCAAACCTATCACGGTTAAATTGGAAGTCTTGGTATTGGCCCCCACCTATTTATCTCCCACTCTTCTCTCCAAGTGTCTAAATCACCTATTTATCTGACTAGTTGCTCAAGAACCTAGGTCTTATCAAATTCAGCAGCAAGGCATGTTGCACATTCCTCCAGGATACCTTGCCAATGTGTCTAATCGTTCCATCTTCATTGTTTGCTCATCATCTAAGCCTAAACCACGGCTCCTTTGGCTCTTTCTTCCATTGTTGCTTCTCTGCAAGCCGTTTTCTACTTAGCAGCCTGGGTGATCTTTCTAAAGATCTGTAAAAGAGAAATTAGATCATGGTTCTTCCCCTTTTAAAATCCTCCAGGGACTTCCACAGCAATTAAATAAAAACTCCTTGCCACAGCTTCTAATCTCTAACCTCATCTTCTACCACTGTTTTCCCTGCTATATTCCAGCCATAGGGCTCTCTTGATGTATCTCAAACATGCCAAGCTCCTCTTTAGAGTCTTCACAATTGACGTCTGAAATACTTTGTTTCCATATTTGCATAGGTTGGTTTCTTGTTATTCAGGTCTCAGTTCAAACATTTTCTTCTCACTGGAGCTTTCCTCCCCAAGCAGTCTATAGTTAGCTATCTAGTTACTCTCTGTCTGATCACTCTGTAAGTTGCACAAACAAAGAGACCTCATACTGTTGCTTACCACTCTCCTCAGTAGCATCTGTATCACTACCAGGTACCAAATAGGCGCTCAATAAATGTAGATAGAATGAAAAATTGAATGAATGAATAAAAGGGAATGAATTGCCTGAGGGTGAGGTGCAGAGTGTCTTGGGAAATGATGAGGGAACTAAAAGGGAAAGGGGAGATGGTTGTGCAATACCAGGAGTCAGCTAGGGATTCCTGAATGGGTTGAGTCACATCTGTGCTTGAAGAAGCATGGGCTTTGTTCTTGGAAGGGAAGAACAATTCTTGCCACATTGTAAATGCATATTTGGAGATGAGCCGGGATGTTCCAGGAAGGCCACGAGAGAAACATGACTGGAGAAGGAGGAGTAATGCTGAGCAGGTGAGGTCAGTTGGCCTTAATGTTCAGTCTGAGGTTAGATTTGACCTAGGGTAGGGGTGCCTGGGTGGCTCAGTCGTTAAGCGTCTGCCTTCGGCTCAGGTCATGATCCCAGGGTCCTGGGATCGAGCCCCACATCGGGCTCCCTGCTCCGCGGGAAGCCTGCTTCTCCCTCTCCCACTCCCCCTGCTTGTGTTCCCTCTTTCGCTGTCTCTCTCCCTGTCAAATAAATAAATAAAATCTTAAAAAAAAAAAAAAAAGATTTGACCTAGAGTACAAAAGAAACCATTGTTTGTATTGGCAAATGAATGGTATAAAGTATTAAAACAAAACAAAACAAAAACCTAAATAATTTCGAACCTTATAGTGTCTTGTATCCTACGTGTTTTTCTGAATTGGTGCCTGGAACACGATGTTAAAAGCAAGAGCTTTGGAGTCAAACAGATGTGAGTGTGCATGCAGACAGCAATTTACTAGCTGTCTGTCCTTGAACAGATACTTAATTTCTCTCTCTATACTCCAAATTGTAATTTGCAAATTGCAAATTGTAGGATTAATTTCAAGAATATATATAAATCACTCAGTGTCATGCCTGACAGAAGAAGAAATTAATAAATGTTGTGATCATCGCCTTTATTAATATTTTAAAGCATGGTATCTGATATGATTTCCAGACCTGATGTTTAGATGATTCCTTTTGATTCAGCAGTATCATCTACCTCTTTGTCTCTGCACCCACCAACTGGGTGCTGACAAATGGTGGCATCAATGACAAAAATCGTAGAGTTAAGTTCACTTAAAGAAATGTTTCATGATGAATAACAATAAATAGAATTATCTTGTAGGTGGCAGAAAGCATTGGGCTGAAAGATAAATTTGAATAGTAACATTTTGCATATCATAAGTTGGACCTGGGAAATATGATGCATAAAAAGCAGACATAGTCTTGTTCTCATGGAGCTTATGGTAATAGAGACAGTTGCCGAATGGCAAGTGCTATAAAAGAGAGATGGTTCCAAGGGATTTTGTAATGAGGAAGTCTTACCAGAAACCCAAGATTCTATAAAAATATTTATAGGTTACATAAACTTACATTGCTTTTAGAACATAGTGTCTCCAGGGCAGAGTGAAAAGAGGGATTAAAGACCAACTGCAGGGGCGCCTTGGTGGCTCAGTTGTTAAGCATCTGCCTTCAGCTCAGGTCATGATCCCAGGGTCCTGGGATCGAGCCCCACATCGGGCTCCCTGCTCCGCGGGAATCCTGCTTCTGCCTCTCCTACTCCCCCTGCTTGTGTTCCCTCTCTCGCTGTGTGTCTCTCTGTCAAATAAATAAATAAAATCTTTAAAAAAAAAAAAAAAAAAGACTAACTGCAATGTTTTTAATGAGACTTGGCTAAGACTATAGTTAATTGTCTTGTTGAATACAGTACAATAAATTAAACTAATTAGGTCTTCATTTATCATTTACGTGTGTCTGCGTGTATTTACACATGTATATATGTACATACATGTGTATATTTAGTGGTGCTTTGTTTACTGCAGGACCTTTCAGCCCATCTTCTCCTATCTAGCATTTCTCTGAGTAAGAAAAAAATTTTCAACGTTTCCTAGTTCTCCCTTCTCTGTTTGACCCTTTTGAGAAATCACTTGTAGAATGGGGCTTCCTCATCCAGCGTCATCGGAGTTTGTATTTCTAAGCGAATGACTTACCATGAACCTGTGCAGTCTAACAATTTTTTCCTGAGTTTTTAGCTTCAGGATCTAACCTGATGCTAGATTTCTCCACTTAAATAGTATTCTTTGGAGACCTTAAACTGATAATATCTGAAACTGTACTTACTATTATGCCTCAATTCTGAGTTTCCTCCATATATTCCAGTTCTTGGTGAATAGCATCACCGTTTATCTTGATACCCAAATCAGAGTTGTGGAGGCTATACTGTAGTCCTCCTTTTATTTCATCCGTTTATATTCAATTTGTGAATGAGTACTGTCAATGTCCTCTTTAATTTCATCATATCTGACCCCCTCCTCTCTATTCTCAGAGCTTCTGCCTTGGGTTGTCTTAAATCTCCTAAACCTATACCGGTTCTCTAATGCTCTCACTTTTCTCCTCCTCCAATCCGCTTGGCTCTCCCTATCGTCTTCCATACTCAAGCGAGCTTCCTAGTTTTCCACACCAATTTTTTTTTTTTTTTTCATTTCCCAGTTTGAAGCCCTCTAATGACACACCATTGCTCTTCTCAGCACTGTTTTGTCCTACAGATTTCAGGTGGTTCTTTTCATGACCTTGGGTAATTTCTTCTCATACATGTGCAGATCACTACTCCTGCAAAGAACGCTAGAGAACCCGCTGCCCCCTCTGAAATTCTCTGTGCAGTCCCCTCCTGTTATTCTGCTTCAGAAATTCTGACTGCTTTGGCCCTTCTGAAATTGAATTTCTGTCTCAAGTCAGTGAGACTGGCATACCTTGGGTTGCCCAGCTCTGCACTGTGGCTGGGAACCTGCCTCCCTGTGAAAAGTGAAGGCAATCGCTGGGCTCCTCCCTCTTGCCCTTCTCCCAGAGATCACAAGACCATGCTTCCTATTTTCTGATGTCTACAAAGTATTGTTACCATATATTTTATCCAATTTTCTAGATGCTTAAAAGGCATGAGGATGAATACAATTTTTGTTACTCCATCATGCTCAGAAGCAGAAATCCAGAAATACACACTTTCCAAAAGAAAAGGTGTTGTGAGTTTATATTGATAATGCCAATTCATATTTAAGAATACAGCGTTTCTTTAAAAAGAATTAGCTTTCATCCTTAACGTAATTATTTATCATACAATATTAATATAATTTCAAAGTAATATGAGTAGAAAATAATGTAAGATTTATATACATTTATAAACATTTTTTCTTAGCACATGTCCCACTGAGCACACTGTGATCAAAGCCAGATGGGATTATTCTTTCCTTCTCTCAGACACACAGACATTTTGCAATACAGCTGACCAAAACCACCAAGGAGATTAAAAACAAGAAAGTCTGAGAAACTTTCACAGCCAAGAGGAGATTAAGGAGACATGATTACTAAGTATAATGGGATGGGATTGTGGAATACAAAAAAGATATTAGGTAAAAGCTAAGGAAATCGAAATTGCGGACATTAGCCATAATATCAGCATTGGCTCATTAATTGTAGCAAATGTGCCATATTAATGTAATATCTTAATAAGGGAAACCATGTAAGTTGAAGGGGCATAAATAAAAACTCTATGATCTGCTCAATTTTTCTGTAATTCTAAAACTTTTTAAAAATAGTCAGTTTTTTAAAAGCCATTTTGGAAAGTAGTGGCTGTTAGCAGTACTGGATTTGTGCTTTTCTCTTGTCTCATCAAATTAGTTATTGCTTAATTTGAGATTTTATTATAATTCAAATGAAGATTTTTTTCAGAGTGAATTTAATATACATAAAAATGAATTTGTATATATTTGTATTTCTCAAACTATGTTAATACTGGGCAGTTGAAGCATTTTAAAGGGTCAAGAAATATATTTCCTCTAGTAATTGAGATGCTATTTTTTTTTTAAAAATATAAAAAATACCGTGTGTTCTTTGGTCTCCTTTTCAGACTTTCTATTCTGTTCTATTTGCTTTGTCTGTTCATCTCTTAATATCACACTGTTTTAATAACTTGGACTTTTTGTATGTCTTCTTATATTTATTCTATTTCCATGTTAGCTTCATAATAAAATTTTCTAGCCAGGGGAAAGAGTGGTGGAGAGACTCTCCATAATTTTAATGAGATTACATTAAATTATGAATTAATTTAGGAGAACTGACATATTTGTGATGTTGAATTATCCTATCTGGGAACATACACATTTTATATATGTATTCATTTGTTCATATCTGATGTTATGTCTTACAGGAGTATTTACTTCATAAATTACACTTCAGTATTTTGTCTTTCTTGTTGCTGTTATAAATTAGATTACCTCTTTCATTTTATCTTGCTTATATAAGTAGTTTAATAATTTCAATACATTAATTTAAAAACCCACTACTAAACTTCCTTATTATTTGAGTAGTTTTACCATTTGCTCTTTTTGGATAGTTCAGATATAAAATTATGAGAATGTAGAAATAATTTTACCTCAAATATTTATGCCTCTAATTGCTATTGCTTATCTAAATGTGTTGGCTAAAACTTGATTAAGATATTAAATAGAAGTTGTGATAATGTGCATTTTAAAAAAATGTTATTCCTAGCTACATGTTTTCTCTCTCTCTTTCTCTCTCAGTGAGATGATTGGGGGAAAGTAAGATGCACTTGCATGGCCTACATGTCTCAGTTCTGTGACCTTATATGGATTTATCTACATTTCTTTTTCTTTTTCCCAAATTCCAACTTCATGAGAGCAAGGACCATGTCTAATACATCTCAGTGTTTCCATCATCTAGCAATGTTGTCAAAACATCAGAGATACATTTATTCATGTGTTTTAACATCAGAGTTACTGAATACATGCTTATTGAAAGCCTAAGACATAAAAATACCTAATTCTAATTTATTAAACTCCAATATTCAAATTATTTGAAATAAGCTACATTTCTTATTTTATCAATTTTACAAAAATAAAATAAATGTATAAAGATTCAAATATAATGAAGTCCTGACATTAAGCTTTGACTTCATGTGTATTAATTTTATAATTTTTTAAATGGTAACACATCATGTCTCCCTCCTAATTTCTAAGACTTAACACTATACAATGACTCAAACTTATTTTTAGAAATTAGTTTTGGTAAATATTAACATTGTGAAATATATCCAGTTCTTGAACAGAGGTGAAAAATGTTGATCATTCTGTATTCTAATACCTTAGCATAAATTTAGTATAGGTCTAAATTGATGATAAGTAGAAAAATCAAATTTAGTGAAAAAAGCAAAGTGGAGTAGACTCAGTACACAATGAAAACAAATTTTAAATCTTAATGCTGTGAAATATACCCATGTTGGGGCACCTGGGTGGCTCAGTCAGTTAAGTGTCTGACTCTTGGTTTCGGCTCAGGTCATGATCTCCTGGGTTCTGGGATTGAGCCCCACATCAGTCTCCACCCTTAGTGGGGAGTCTGCTTGAGGATTCTCTCCCTCTGCTCCTCCTCCCATGCATGTGTGGGCACGTGCTCTCTCTCTTTCTCAAATAAATCTTAAAAAAAAAAAAAGTCATTTCATTGAAGTCCAACTCTGCCTCAACATAATCTGTTTCTGTGGTAAAGATGATTATGAGAGGAAAGTAAGAGGCACATAGAGGTATAACAGGAGACATGCATTGTTCATGGAAAATATTTGAGGGCCTGATATATTTATAACCTTCTTTAGGAGCTCTTGGGGAATGATGGATACTTTGGTGTGGGTGAAGTAAAGGCTAAGAAATATTTAGAATTGAATCTCAAAAATAAGAGTGACACCAACCAACAAAATGTCATATATGTCATACTGAGGAATTCCTTTAAGGTGTGTTAGGGGAGCCATGAAAGCTTCTGAACTAGAAGTATGGAATTTTCAGACGTCTAATTTGTGGAAGCAGTCTGTCTTTCACTGTGATCTCCTAGACCTACTAAATGAGAGAAATGCCTGGAAATGGAAAGACCTGCTGAAAGACAGGAATATTGGAGAAAAGCTGGACACATGGCACTGTTAGTGGAATAAACAGGAGCCAACTTTTAAAACTATTTTTGGTGTAAAAAATAAATACATAAAGGAGGGTCCTGACCATCAGCAATTTCCAATCTAGTGATGTGCTTAAGAAATATACTAACATAATGATGAACTGGTAGCAGTAGGAGCTAGAAAATGATATATTTTGCTACTTGTTATTACTATTTTTTTTACTAGTGTCATTTCCTGTAAGATTTCTGTTGTTAATATCTAAGAATCAGAAGGTGCTTGGTGCTTGCTGGCAACAAACACAAAAACTTAGATATTTAAGGACTATGGTGTTTTTATACATTGGTGTGTTCTTATGAGCCAGAATGCCATATGCATCAGTTGATGAAACTGTCAATTTTAAAAGAAGAATCCAACATTATTGAAATAATACTTCTTTCTAGAAAAAACTTGGAACAAACACATCTTTGATGGCCAATGTATTACTAAAGCATTTATTTTTAGTTTAATATTTACAGTGGCTATATTTAAGTTTCCTGAAAATGAGATTTGGTTATTTATGTGACTTTGTTTACATATTTAACTATTAAAATTCCTTGATATCCAATCACAGCTAAGTGGCGTAAAACTGCAAGTCACTTTAGAAAAGCAGTCTCATTAAATGCACATCACATTTTTTATATTGTGAAATAAAGTGTTACAAGCTCGGAGAAAATTCTCCACTCATCCTTAAGTTGAATAATACAAATAATATTATTAACTTAGTTTCTCATGCTGTTAGCTTGTCTACCACAGGGCTTGAATCATATACCCTTTGCAGACTATGTGTCAAATAAAGTGCATTCGAGAAGATCATGCTAGAGTATGGAGTCTCAGAATTAAAAAGAAGTTGAGGGAATAGTTCTCTGAGCTGGGGATAAATGGATTTGTAGCAGCTGTTGATAGCTATTAAAATGTTAGCAGTGCCTTTGGAATATTAAAGGGCAAGTGCCACATTCACGATGGACATTAAAAAGTTTTTGCGTAAATTAAAGGTGCAAATGTGTTAAGCAATTAGCAATACTGAACACGTATCGCAGCTTTCTGTTTCTTCTATATTGTGTATTTTACAATAAAGTTTTAAATTTTAGTATCAAGGTTATATTTTAATTCACCTTAGGCAGACACAGCAGTACTTGGAATGCATAGCCTCCTTCTGGTTATATAACAATCTTCCATTGATACCAGCAAGTTTTACAAAGCTTCTGTTACTGAATTTCAGAAATTTTAGGTCAGGCTATGTTCATGGTTTTCTTTAATTTATTCATATTTGCCTTCCACTGTTCATTTAATAAAATATAAGCCAGCTGGAAGTCCTGAGTGTTTCTTTACTTAGAAAAACCAGCATCATGGGTGGAATTGTATGGGAAGGAATATATTCTTCCAGAACTATTTCTGTATAATTGGAGAACCTATATATAGACTGTAATCTAGTATAATAAATTGGCACCTGATCCAGTATTAACAGCAAGAACCAAGTCAGTTACAGAGTTGAAGAGCAAGAGGCACAAGAGAGGGTAAAAAAAGGTGGTTGGAGAAGAATGCATCTGAAAGACACTCTTGCCCTCACCATCTTCACTTATTCCTGAGGTGTGCCTCTTTCGGCTCCCAGGGTAGGCTCTAAACTCATTATCTTGTTCTGGGTTTCTGTAATGAGCCAGTGAGGTGACCAGACAGCAGATGGAATGAATAAACAATTACACAGCTCCTTAACAAATTTTTCCCCTATGCCCCATGAGTAAGAGGAAGCTTAGTGGAGGTGAGATAATGAGTTACGGTGGAAAAATATTTGCTACATGGCATCCACATGATTAGCTAACCCTCTGGCCCCACCAATGAGCCAAGGATGATGACCTGACTATATGAGCTCTGTCCTTTTTGTCCAGCAGGAAATAAAAACTTAATTAACAACATTGTATTTCATTTTGTGACCTGGATGCAAAAGTATTTTGTAGAATTTTTTTTTGTTAGTACCGATATATAGAAAAGGACATTAAGTGTTTCATAAATATTAAATCTGACAGACTCTTTAAGTGTCAGTGTGAGTAACACCAAAGGAGAGTTGGCTTTTGTTACATTTCCTAGATTTGCCACACCCTCCAAAATTTACTATGACATCTAAAACTCAGTCTTAATGTTAGAATTACTATTTAAAGAAATATTTATATTTAAATAAAGTTAAACAATTTATGTAAATTAAATATATTTATTAAAACATTTAAAAAATGTCTAATAGATCTAATGAATATAAGGCTTTTATTAAATAGATACCTATTTAATTTATTTAAATAAATAATAGGTTTAAATATGTTTACTTAGATATATAATTTATACTTAGTAAACAAAATAACATTTATTTATATGGCAAATTAAGTGTCTCTCAGTGATACTTGTTTCAGGGTATAGGTTGGTCAGATGTTGACAGGTAACAGGAGGTACTCATTGCCTTTATACTCTAAAAATTGCAGATATGGATGCATTGAAAAATGCGTTGCATTTTAACAAGCAACAGATTCATGGACCCAGTTTATTGCATTTAAAAAACCCCAAAGCATTGTCTTCTTACATCTGCTGTATACTTTTTTTAATTGCTTTTTTGTGGTTTTTACTCTCCATTTTCAATGAAATATTTATATTAAAATTTCCACATTTTTTCCTTGTAGCTAGATCATACCTAAATCTCACATGCAGCCAATTAGGCAAGGAAGAAACTTTTTATGTACACAATAAAATATTTGACCATAAATTGACTCTTAGCTAATCTCTTGATAATATATATAGTTACTGCAAGTCACTGGGTAATCATTAGGAGTATGCCTTCTTGTGCAATAAAGAGGAAATGGTTACATTATTTCTCTGAAATACATAACATATTTAAAAACTTTCCTCTAGGGGCATGTGGGTGGCTCAGTCAGTTAAGTGTCTGCCTTTCGCTCAGGTCATGATCCCAGAGTCCTGGGATGGAGCCCCCATGTCAGGCTCCCTGCTGAGTGAATACATTCACAAAATGAAATGGTATCTCATTGAGGTTTTGATTTGGATTTCCCTGATGCCGAGCGATGTTGAGCACTTTTTCATGTGTCCGTTGGCCATTTGGATGTCTTCTTTGGAAAAATGTCTGTTCATGTCTTCTGCCCATTTCTTGATTGGATCATTTGTTCTTTGGTGTCGAGTTTAAGAAGTTCTTTATACATTTTGGATACTAGCCCTTTATCTGATATGTCATTTGCAAATATCTTCTCCCATTCTGTCGGTTGTCTTTTGGTTTTGTTGACTGTTTCTTTTGCTGTGCAAAAGATTTTTATCTTGATGAAGTCCCAATAGTTCATTTTTGTCCTTGCTTCCCTTGCCTTTGGCGATGCTTCTAGGAAGAAGTTCCTGCGGCTGAGGTCAAAGAGGTTGCTGCCTGTGTTCTCCTTTAGGATTTTGATGGACTCCTGTCTCACATTTAGGTCTTTCAACCATTTGGAGTCTATTTTTGTGTGTGGTGTAAGGAAATGGTCCAGTTTCATTCTTCTGCATGTGGCTGTCCAATTTTCCCAACACTATTTGTTGAAGAGACTGTCTTTTTTCCATTGAACATTCTTTCCTGCTTTGTCAAAGATGAGTTGACCATAGAGTTGAGGGTCCATTTCTGGGCTCTCTAGTCTGTTCCATTGATCTATGTGTCTGTTTTTGTGCATACTGTCTTGATGATTACAGCTTTATACTAGAGCTTGAAGTCTGGAATTGTTATGCCACTAGCTTTGCTTTTCTTTTTCAACATTCCTCTGGCTATTCAGGGTCTTTTCTGGTTCCATACAAATTTTAGGATTATTTGTTCCATTTCTTTGAAAAAAGTTGACGGTATTTTGATAGGGATTGCATTGAATGTGTAGATTGCTCTAGGTAGCATGGACATCTTCTCAATATTTGTTCTTCCAATCCATGAGCATGGAATGTTTTTCCATTTCTTTGTGTCTTCCTCAATTTCTTTCGTGAGTATTTTATAGTTTTCTGAGTACAGATTCTTTGCCTCTTTGGTTAGATTTATTCCTAGGTATCTTATGGTTTTGGGTGCAGTTGTAAATGGGATCGACTTCTTAATTTCTCTTTCTTCTGTCTTGTTGTTGGTGTATAGGAATGCCACTGATTTCTGTGTATTGATTTTATATGCTGCCACTTTACTGAATTCTTGTATGAGTTCTAGCAGTTTTGGGGTGGAGTCTTTTGGGTTTTCCACATAAAGTATCATATCATCTGCAAAGAGTGAGAGTTTGACTTCTTTGCTGATTAGGATGCCTTTTATTTCTTTTTGTTGTCTGATTGCTGAGGCTAGGACTTCTAATACTATGTTGAATAGCAGTGGTGATAGTGGACATCCCTGCCGTGTTCCTGACCTTAGGGGGACAGCTCTCAGTTTTTCCCCATTGAGAATGATATTCGCTGTGGGTTTTTCATAGATGGCTTTTATGATATTGAGGTATGTACCCTCTATCCCTATACTCTGAAGAGTTTTGATCAAGAAAGGGATGCTGTACTTTGTCAAATGCTTTTTCTGCATCTATTGAGAGGATCACATGATTCTTGATCTTTCTTTTATTAATGTATTGTATCACATTGATTGATTTGCAGATGTTGAACCAACCTTGCAGCCCAGGGATAAATCCCACTTGGTCGTGGTGAATAATCATTTTAATATACTGTTGGATCCTCTTGGCTAGTATTTTGGTGAGAATTTTTGCATCCATGTTCATCAGGGATATTGGTCTGTAATTCTCCTTTTTGATGGGGTCTTTGTCTGGTTTGGGGATCAAGGTAATGGTGGCCTCATAAAATAAGTTTGGAAGTTTTCCTTCCATTTCTATTTTTTGGAACAGTTTCAGAAGAGTAGTTATTAATTCTTCTTTAAATGTTCGGTAGAATTCCCCTGGGAAGCCATCTGGCCTGGGCTTTTGTTTGTTGGGAGATTTTTGATGACTGCTTCAATTTCCTTAGTGGTTATAGGTCTGTTCAGGTTTTCTGTTTCTTCCTGGTTCAGTTTTGGTAGTTGATACATCTCTAGGAATGCATCCATTTCTTCCAGGTTATCTAATTTGCTGGCATAGAGTTGCTCATAATATGTTCTTAGAATTGTTTGTATTTCTTTGGTGTTGGTTTGTGATCTCTCCTCTTTCATTCATGATTTTGTTGATTTGGGTCCTTTCTCTTTTCTTTTTGATAAGTCTGGCCAGGGGTTTATCAATCTTGGTAATTCTTTCAAAGAACCAGCTCCTAGTTTCATTGATCTGTTCTACTGTTCTTTTGGTTTCTATTTCATTGATTTCTGCTCTGATCTTTATTATTTCTCTTTTCCTGCTGGGTTTAGGCTTTATTTGCTGTTCTTTCTCCAGCTCCTTTAGGTGTAGGGTTAGGTTGTGTATTTGAGATCTTTCTTGTTTCTTGAGAAAGGCTTGTATTGCTATATACTTTCCTCTTAGGACTGCCTTTGCTGCATCCCAAAGATTTTGAACAGTTGTGTTTGCATTTTCATTTGTTTCCATGAATTTTTTTAATTATTCTTTAATTTCCTGATTGACCCATTCATTCTTTAGAGGATGCTCTTAGGCTCCATGTATTTGAGTTCTTTCCGACTTTCCTCTTGTGATTGAGTTCTAGTTTCAAAGCATTGTGGTCTGAAAATATGCAGGGAATGATTCCAGTCTTTTGGTACCGGTTGAGACCTGATTTGTGACCTAGGATGTGATCTATTCTGGAGAATGTTCCATGGGCACTAGAGAAGAATGTGTATTCTCTTGCTTTGGGATGGAATGTTCTAAATATATCTGTGAAGTCCATTTGGTCCAGTGTGTCATTTAAAGTCTTTATTTCCTTCTTAATCTTTTGCTTAGATGATCTGTCCATTTCAGTAAGGAGGGTGTTAAAGTCTCCCACTATTATTGTATTGTTGTCGATGTGTTTCTTTGCTTTTGTTATTAATTGCCTTATGTAATTGGCTGCTTCCATGTTAGGGGCATAGATATTTACAATTTTTTTTTTTTTTAAAGATTTTATTTATTTATTTGACACAGAGAGAGACAGCGAGAGAGGGAACACAAGCAGGGGGAGTGGGAGAGGGAGAAGCAGGCTTCCCGCCGAGCAGGGAGCCCGATGCGGGGCTCGATCCCAGGACCCTGGGATCATGACCTGAGCCGAAGGCAGTCGCTTAACCAACTGAGCCACCCAGGCGCCCCGATATTTACAATTGTTAGATCTTCTTGTTGGATAGACCCTTTAAGTAGGATATAGTGTCCTTCCTCATCTCTTATTCTAGTCTTTGGTTTAAAATCTAATTTGTCTGATATAAGGATTGCCACCCCAGCTTTCTTTCGGTGTCCATTAGCATGGTAAATTGTCCCCCTCCCCACTTTCAATTTGTGGGTGTCTTTGGGTCTAAAATGAGTCTCTTACAGACAGCATATTGATGGGTTTTGTTTTTTTATCCAATCTGATAACCTATGTCTTTTGATTGGGGCACTTAGCACATTTACATTCAGGGTAACTATTGAAAGATATGAATTTAGTGCCACTGTATTGCCTGTAAGGTGACTGTTACTGTATATTGTCTCTGTTCCTTTCTGGTCTATGTTACTTTTAGGCTCTCTCTTTGCTTAGAGGACCCCTTTCAGTATTTCTTGTAGGGCTGGTTTCTTGTTTGCCAATTCCTTTAGTTTTTGTTTGTCCTGGAAGCTTTTTATCTCTCCTTCTATTTTCAATTACATGCTAGCTGGATATTGTATTCTTGGCTTCATATTTTTCTCATTTAGTGCTCTGAATATATCATGCCAGTCCTTTCTGGCCTGCCAGGTCTCTGTGGATAGGTCTGTTGCCAATCTAATGTTTCTACCATTATAGGTTACAGATCTCTTCTCCCGAGCTGCTTTCTCTGAGACTCGTAAGTTTTTCTATTAGATGTTGGGGTGTTGACCTATTTTTATTGATTTTGAGGGGGGTTCTCTGTGCCTCCTGGATTTTGATGCCTGTTTCCTACCCCAAATTAGGGAAGTTCTCTCTTATAATTTGCTCCAATATACCTTCTGCCCCTCTCTCTCTTTCTTCTTCATCTGGGATTCCAATTATTCTAATATTGTTTCATCTTATGGTATCACTTATCTCTCGAATTCTGCCCTCGTGATCCAGTAGTTGTTTATCTCTCTTTTTCTCAGCTTCTTTATTTTCCATCATTTGGTCTTCTATATCACTAATTCTCTCTTCTGCCTCATTTATCCTAGTAGGTAGAGCCTCCATGTTTGATTGCACCTCTTTAATAGCCTTTTTGATTTCGACTTGGTTAGATTTTAGTTCTTTTATTTCTCCAGAAAGGGTTTCTCTAATATCTTCCATGCTTTTTTTTAAGCCCAGCTGGTATCTTTAAAATTGCCATTCTGAACTCTAGTTCTGATATCTTACTAATGTCCCTATTGATTAGGTCCCTGGCATTCGGTACTGCCACTTGTTCTTTTTGTTGAGGTGATTTTGTCCATCTTGTCATTTTGTCCAGAGGAGAATAGATGAATGAGAGAACAAAATGCTAACAGGGTAACAATGTCCCCAGAAAAATATACACTAAAGAAATCAGAAGAGACCTGGAACCTGGGGAAAAGAAAGGGAAAGAAAGAAAAAAGAAAAAAAAAAAAAAAGAAAAAGATAAAAACAAACAAACAAAAAACAGAATATGATCAAATATGATCAGGCTGGTGCATAGATCAGTGCCACACACTAGATTTTGGGTGTATTTTGGTCTGTTAGAAGAAAGCGCCTCCCAAAATTTTAAAGAAAGAAAAACTTACATATGTACAAAAATAAGGGTTAATATGATGAAGGGATGGAATATGAATGTAAAGATGAAAATTAGAAAAGATTTTATAAAAGGAATTGATAAGAGAAGAAGTTGGTTGAAAAAAGAAAGAACAGGATTTAAAAAAAAGAAAGAGAGAGAGAATGTGATCAGACAGGAGACTAGAACAAAGCCATACACTAGAGATTTAGGGTATATTTTGGTCTGTTAGAAGAAAGTATATCCCAAAATTTTAAAGAGAGAACAACTTATATATATATACCAAAAATAAGGTTAACTACTATGAAGGGATAGAATATGACTCTAAAAATGAAAAATAAAGACTTTTTTAAAAAGGGATTGATAAGATGTTGGTTGGAAGAGGGAAAAAGAAAAATTCAAAAAAAAAAAAGTTAAAAAAAAATTAACTTTGAAAGCCTAAAGAATCATGGGGGAAAGCCATGAATTCTATGTGCTGTATTCCCCTAGAGCTGGAGTTCTGCTGTTCTCATTGATTGGTAAACTTGGTCTTGGCTGGCTGTTCTTGCTGATCTTCTGGGGGAGGGGCCTGTTGCCATGGTTCCCAAATGTCTTTGCTGGAGGGGAATTGCCCCGCCCTTGCCTAGTTCAGGCTAAGTAATCTGCTCGGGTTTGCTCTCGGGAGCTTTTGTTCCCTGCAACTTTCCACACAGCTTTGGAGGCGGAGAGTGAAAATGGCGGCCTCCCAATCTCCGCCCCGGAGGAGCCGAGAACTCGGGCCCCGCTCCTCAGTGAGCCCCCAGAGAAAAGCCGTCAGTCACTCCCGTCTCCCCGGTCTCCGGCCTCACTCTGTGCTCACCCGGCTTGTGACCTGGCGTTTCTGTCTCTGGCACCTGACTCCGTGTGGAGTCTCCAAACCCAGCAGATCCCTGCGGTGCACTCCCGCGCCGCTCCTCCCGGGGGAGGAAGGTGAGTCTCCCCGGATCTGCCGCTTGTTGGGTCCCTGCTGGAGGAGCAGTGGCCCGACTGTGCCGCGGATCACGGTTTATGGCAACCCCGAGGTCAGAGCCTGCTCCTTGGCTCCGTCTCTGCAGCTGGCTTCCCCGCTCCGATACCTGGGAGCTCTGCCGCACTCAGGCACCCCTGGTCTTTCTGTGACCCTGAGGGTCCTGAACACTGTCCCGGCGAGGGTTCCACGCCCCTCCCCCCCCCCCCCCCCCGCTTAGCCACTGGAGTGACGTCCCTCAGTGGAGCTGACTTCTAAAAGTTCCGATTTTGTGCTCTGCTGCTCTCTCACTTGCTGGTAGTGGCTGATGGAGGCCCCCTCCCCCGCCGTCTGTCTTCCCAAATATCGCCTCTCTGCAGGTCCTACCTTCCAGAAAATGGTCACTTTTCTGTTCAGAGTGTTGCTGCTATTCTTTTCTTTGATCTCCTGTTGAGTTCGTAGGTGTTCAGAATGGTTTGATCCCTATCTAGCTGAATTCCTGGGACCAGACGAAGTTTAGGTCTCCTACTCCTCTGCCATCTTGCTCCTCCCAGCTATGTTCCAGGATCTTATCTAGCATACCATAATTGTATGTATTTGCCATGTCTTAAATTCTTCTGGCTATGAGAATTTTTCAGAATTTCCCTGCTTTTGATAACAAACGTTTCAGGTTTGAATAGTATATATATTTGTGGAATGTTTCTCGATTGGGATTTGTCTGATGTTTCTCTCATGATTAGGCTAGAGGGCTAGAGTTACGGATTTTGGGGAGGAAGGTCACAGAGGTGATTTTCAACATTTCTTATCAGTGGTACATGTTATCAGTGTCATATCACTATTGATGGTAACCTTAATCTATCTGTCATATTTACTCACTACAAAGTTAATGTTTGAACTTCTTTCATCACTATATTTTTTGGAAGGAACCTAATATGTGCAATCCACACTTAAGAAATGGGGAATTGTGCTTCATTGCGACGAGGGCTGAAAATCTACATAAGTTACTTGGAATTCATCCACAAGGGGCATTTATCTCTTCTCTCCCATTTATTCATCCAGTGATTTATATCTGTGGACTGACTCATGGATTTTTTTTATACATTGGAGTATAATTCCGTACTGCTTTATTTCTTACATTATTTCAGCTTTGTCCTTTGGGAGCTCTTTCAGTTGGCTCCTGTGCCCCTTTGTGTGTGTGTGTGTGTGTGTGTTTTCTTATGTTCTGGCATGACAAATTTCTCCAGAATCCTATATATACTTATTCCCTTCTGTAGCCCTAGAGTCAGCCATTTCTCCAAAAAGCTCTGATTCCTTTTATTGGAGAATTGTATTAGAAAACAATATCTGGGCCCTGAGTGTGCTCATTACCATTAGGGTAACATTGCTTCTAGTCTTAGGCTCAGCTGATGGGGCAAGGAAATTATGTGTTTATACCAACTTTTGTGTATATATATTTATGAGTATTTCTATATGTATCTATCTGTATTTATATTAAGCTAAACAGAAGTTCACATTAAGGTCTTCAGCTCTAATCCATTACCATGTGGATCACACTAACCTTTCCCCATACTTATCTATAAATTCCCACTCTTAGTCCCCATCATCCATTTATTCAATTGGTCATTTCTAGTATACATGTATAGCAGTATCTGAGTCGTTGACCTGTACTGCCCTGAGAACTTTATGAACTGGAACAAAGGCTTTGATACACTTTCTTTTACATTTAGTCACACTGTTGATTGAAAAAAAGCCAGCCTCAAAGCAGGTTAGCAATTGGTTTATCCATTGTCTTACTGAGATTGCTCTGAAGAACTGCTCTGAAGCTAGTTAGCTGTAGGAGGCACTGTACACAAAAAGGAAAAAGGGATGCACATGCTTGCAAGCAGTTCTCCAAATATTCGCACATCACAAGGTATAACTTGTTCACTTGTAAAAATCACAGTTTTCTGGTTTCCACACAGACATGAGAAAGACCCTTAGGTCATCTTATTACATTATGTTTTTATCATAACTTATTGTTCAAAAATGTTGCTTTCATGAATTTGCTTAACTGGTTTTCTGGTTCTTTCTGTTCTTGATTTCTTTTTGAGGTCACTTGAGACGGTCACAGAAAGGTGACATAAGTCACCTATTACAGTTTTAGTGCATAACTCCGCTCATTTTCAAAATTACTTAGGAGCTTCCCCCACACAATCCCTTTCTTTGAGGTTATTTCCACACATGTTTTTTTGCATTTTTTAATTTTATTATGTTATGTTAATCACCATACATTACATCATTAGTTTTTGATGTAGTATTCCATGATTCATTGTTTGTGTATAACACCCAGTGCTCCATTCAGTACGCGCCCTCTTTAATACCCATCACCAGGCTAACCCATCCCTCCACCCCCCTCCCCTCTAGAACCCTCAGTTTGTTTCTCAGAGTCCATAGTCTCTCATGGTTTGTCCCCACCCCCCCGGTTTCCCCCCCTTTGTTTTTCCCTTCCCACTATCTTCTTTTTTTTAATATATAATATATTATTTGCACACATTTTTAATACAGCTAGATTTTTTTTTCCTCACAGTCTGTACTTCATTCTGGAATCACCAGACTTCCCAAATTATTATTATCATGAATTTGTATACTCTAAAGGTCCACTCTTTGTGCTGTAAATTTCCATTGGTGTGGACAAATACAGAGTATCCAGTATCTTGCATGACAGTCTTTTTACTGAATAGTTTCACTACTTTGAAAATCCTCTGTGCTTCACTTACTCAATCCTCCCAAATCTCTGGCATCCACTGATCAAGTTATTATGACTATTACCACTATTACCATAGTTTTGCAATTGCCAACTTGTCACATAAATGGAATTATGCAGATTTAACCATTTTCACACTGTATTGATTGAGCAATATGCCTTTGATATTCATCCAAGTCTTCTTATAGCAAAATAGCCCATTTGTTTTTGTCACTGAATAGTAGTCCATTGTATGGATATAGCGCACTTTGTCTCTTCACATCTAAGGAAAATTTTGGTTACTTTCAGTTTCAGGTGATTATGAGAAAAGCTGCTATGAGTATTCTTGTGTGTGTGTGTGTGTGGTGTGTGTTTGTGAGTTTCTGCTATTGAGTATTCTTCTGCAGACTTTGTGTGAATGTAAGTTTTCATATCATTTGGGTAAATACCTAGTAGTGTGATTGCCTGATCATAATGTGAGACAATTTTTACATTTGAAAGAAACTGCCAAATCACCTCCCAAATTGGCTGTGGCATCTTGCATTCCCACCAGCACTGTTCACCAGCCCTGCCAGTTAGGTTTTTGGACCTTAGCCATTCTAATATGTGCGTAGTGGAATCTTATTTGCATTTGTATTTCCCTAATCATATACGACTGTGTTCATCTTGGCATATGCTTATTTGCCATCTGCTTATCCTCTTTGATGAGGTGCTTGCTCAGATTTTTTGCCCGCCTTTTAAATTGATTGGTTTTTCTCAGTTCTTTTTAAGTGTTCTTTGTATATTTTGGATACAAGTCCTTTATCACATGTGTGATTTGCAAATACTTTATCCCAGTCTAACTGGTCTTATTGTCCTAAAAGTTTCTTTCTCAGAGCAAATGTTTTAAATTTAATGAAGTCCAATTTATCAATTTTTCTTTCTTGTACCATGCTTTTAGTGTATATGTAAAAACTAATCTCCAAACCCATAACTTCAAAGCTTCTTTTTTTTTAATTTTCATGAGCTCTGTATTAAGGTTATTACATATTTATTTTATAGTTGATGTGAATATGTTTCCCATTTGGTTACTTGCCTTTTAATTTATGATCATTTGACAAGAATCAGTAAATTACGTCAGTCTTTTCCTCTGTAATGTCTTATATGCTTTCCATTACTTTTGAGCTTAATGTGATTTCATCCATTTAAAGATCACTTGTATTTTCTTCTCTTTTAAAAATAGCCTATAAAATAGTGTCTATAAAAATAGATTTTTATATTTTAAATCAAAAATTATTAAGTGAAGATTTCAGTTTTAAAGTAAATACTTAGCTGAGTATCTGAGCGGTATCTATGGAATAACTGTCAAATTTTATATATGTGTCCATGCATCTGTGCATGTGTATATATTACTATTTGTTCTAGTCCATTAATTTGCCTGTTTATTTTCATATTGCTACCATGATGTATTAGTTATTAAAATTCATAAAGTGATATATTTAAATACATGATAGGTTAAGATTCCTATTACTATTCTTCTTTTGATACATTGTAGCATTCTTATTTATTTATTTATATGGATGAATACAGATGAAATTCACAATTATGTAATCATCTTCTAAGATGTGTCTTATTGATATTTAAGTTGGAAATGCATATTTTAAGCTTTGGTAAGAAGACTTTTGTAGTTTTGCTCATTCATTAGTTTGTTTATTCATAAAACATATTTTTACCAAGCACCTGCTGATTACATATGCATGGAGACATCAGTTAACATTATAGATAGTTTTTGCAGTCATAAAACTGACAGTCTAGTGGGCAATATCTTTCAATTTATCCAGGTTTTTATTAATATTTATGAATGATAATTATAATTTATTCTTATATCTCACATTGGATAGTAATACTACTTTGTGCTTTTAAGGTCTAAGCTATAGTGTAATTGATAGCAATTGTAAGTTACCTTTTTTCACTTTATTTTTATTTAATAATTATTTTCAACCTTTTCCATTACTTTCTATTTTTGGCATGTGAGCTCTAGAGTAGGTTTCATTTACTTTAATTTCATATGGTGGTTTAGAAATTGCTTATCTTTATTTTCAGTTTGTCACCTTTTAAAAAATGTGCACATAACTTTACCTGGAAATGGGGATTTGCTACATTTTATTTTCTCCATTAATTATGGCCCTGGCAGCTCATGTTTATTTTTATGCTTTCTAGGAATCTTCACACTGTTGGCAATGTACCCTCCGTTTGCACAAGCTTCAGTGTGACTTACTCCCTTCTCCAGTCATCCACCAGGCAAGAAATATTTAGACTGAATTTGCTAACAGATTGGTTTGTGGTATTTTGGGAAGATTGTCTTTGAGATATTAATTTTGTCTTTGTCTCAGTGTTGTAAGTGACTTGTCAAAAGCAGAAATATGTTGTATTTTACTGTTTGACTCTGCGGTTACTTATTGGTTTCTGAGTTTCATAGGTAAAGTGGAAGCTACAGAGAATACAAACTTGCAACAGAGCTATTTAGAGGTCTAGTCTTATTGAAAAAGGCAGTCTATGAACTCAAGAGGAAGTAGCCATGTCCGCAAGTGGGGAATGGGTGGTGTTTTGTTTTGTCATAGTTATGTAAGCATAGGGGGTTTCATATATATATATATGTATATATATATATATATGAAAACATATACACACACATGCTTATCTAATTTAGTTATGATATAATAAAATAGTATTATCTGACATTAGGGTTTCATAAATTTTTTCCCCATTAAAATGGATCTCTGCAGGGATGCCTGGGTGGCTCAGTTGGTTAAGCGTCTGCCTTCAGCTCAGGTTGTGATCCCAGGGTCCTGGGATCAAGTCCCACATCAGGCTTCTTGCTCGGCGGGGAGTCTGCTTCTCCCTGTGACCCTCCCCCTTCTCATGTGCTCTCTCTCTCTCTGTCAAATAAATAAATAAATAAAATCTTAAAAAAAAAAATCCTAATTTTTTTAGGATGCATGCACCATAATTACTATTTTCAATTGATAGATATTTAGGGTGGCTTAAGCTTTTTACTATCATAATGTATAATCTGTACCTCTGAAACAAATAATGCAATATATGTTAAGAAAGAAAAAAAGAAGAAGAAGAATGTAGCAGGAGGGGAAGAATGAAGGGGGGGAAATCGGAGGGGGAGAAGAACCATGAGAGACGATGGACTCTGAAAAACAAACTGAGGGTTCTAGAGGGGAGGGGGTTGGGAGGATGGGTTAGCCTGGTGATGGGTATTGAGGAGGGCACGTTCTGCATGGAGCACTGGGTGTTATGCACAAACAATGAATCATGGAACACTATATCTAAAACTAATGATGTAATGTAGGGGGATTAACATAACAATAAAAAAATTAAAAAAAAAAAACTCAAAAAAAAAAATATAATATTTAATAGCCTTAATTGTTGTCATTGTTAGAAGACAAATAAAAAAAAGATTTAGTATCCATTTTAGGAAATTAAAAAAATAAATAAGCAAAACAAAAAAAAATTGTAGGAGAAAATAAAGCTGATAAAACTTGAAATGATTGGACCAGAAAAAAAGTAGAATAAATAAATTCAGAAGTGGAATTATAGAAAAAAATAAAAAGTACAAGAAATCATGAGCAGAGTATATGTAAGAGCAGGGATGAGAAAAGACTATTAACCATGAATACGAGAGAGATTAAATGAATCATAGGAGACTACTACAATTAAACTTTATGGAAAGAAAGTGAAAATATAGAAAAAAAATGAACAATATCCCACTAAGACATTTGTGGCCAAATTGATTAAGAAGAATTGGGAAATTGACCAGTAACTCTTGAAAATATTAGAAAAATATTAAAATTCTACCACCAGAAAAACACAAATATCAAATAGGTTCATGGATCATTTCAAGGATGTGTAACCTATTGTAAGCATGAAAAAATACAAAAAGCTTTCTAATGAATTTTATAATGCCAGTATGTCTTTTTAAAATACAGGATTTAATAGGTCAAATTCTAAATAACATCTAACAGTGTAGCACAACTAATAGAATAATACCAAGAAGGGTCTATTTTAGGAATGTGAATATAATACAATTTCAGGCTATTTGTTACATAATCCATTGCATACAAAAAATAAGAGAGAAAAAAATTCACTTGATTATGGCAATAATTGCAAAAAGAAAGTTTTGCTCAAATTTATTCCCATTTCTTAATTTTTTTAATTCCAGGAGAAAAAAGACTTAAGTAGTACACAGATCATATACTAAAATTAAGAGCAGTCGTTAATATGATTGGTATAGTTATTTTCTATGCAATATTATTAATAGTAATTTGGAGGTTTTGATATAACAAGAAAAGTAAATAACTCTAAACATTTGGTTTATTTGAAGATTGTCTACCTAGAGACACAAATAGTTCTAGTAAAAAAAAATGAGTAGATTGACTAAAATCATAAGACAAATTGGCTGGAGATAAGAAATATAAAAAAAATCAACAGGTTCTTTTAGTAATAACTAGAAAAAGCTATGGTAAAAATATTTCATTTGTAAGAGTTACATTATTTTTAAAATACTTAGGAATGAATAACAACAATGACCAAAGCTCTTCATGAAGAGCATGGTAGATCAATGGGAAGAACCAGGTCATTGGATGGGAAAACTTAATGGCAAAAATTAAACAATTTCATATTACATCTATAAATTTAGTAAATTATAATCTCAACCCCAAATAGTATTTTGGAAAAAATGAAAAACATTAATAATTCTTGGAAAAATCAATTAAACTAATTATGTATTATATTTAAAAAAATTTTTTTGAGAGAGTGCTCACACACGAGTTGGTGGGGTGGGGGCAGAGAGAGAGAGCGCATCTGGGTGTGGAGCCTGACCCAGGGCTCAGTGTCACAACCCTGAGATCATGACCTGAGCTGAGATCACGAGTCAGACACTCAACCGACTGAGCCACCCAGGTGCCCCTGTATTGTCCTATAAATTGATATACATACCACTGGAATAGAGAATATGGAAATGGTATTCGTTATACCAGGGAATCTAATGTATAATATAATATATATATATTTCAATGAGAAAGAAATTGAAGAATGACATAATCAGATGCTAGGTTATCTAAATCATTTGACAGCTTTGGAACCAAGAATGATTGGTTGGAGCTGTGACCACAACATAGACTTCATGCATTTTCAGCATTATTCATATTTTTTGGTTACTAGAATTAGTATATATGTGGAAACACAACACTATTTGGGAAACTGGGATTCAGATCAGGAAAATGTCACTTTTAAAGAAGGAAACATTCTCTGAGGTAAAAATCAACCATCTCTATTGGATGGAGAGAGTTAATGTGTTGCTGTGGAGATTTAAGAAACATTATTCCCAGTCAAGCTGGACTCATTATAGGGTCAGTACAAAAAAGGAAATTTGCAATAGGTGTACATGAATTTTTATTGTATCCTTTCTCGCTGAAGAAAGAATTACTTGGATTTATGCAGAGTGGAGATAAAAGGATCCAATCTTCTGTTTGCTTTATTTCTAAGACTGTGAGAGAACAAGGACTGATCCTAAGAAATTATTATAACATACACAGTGTGCATATATATGTGAGCAGGGCAGAGTAGTGGCATTGAGCTAGATGTTAGTGTTACAGATTTGAATTGTTTGTTTCTCTTTAAATCAACTTTAGAGAGGTAGAATTTTTATATAATAAAATGTGCTCATTTTAAGTATAGAATATGATGGATCTTGAGGAATGTATGTGCCCTTGTAATTATTAATCTGCTCTCTGTCACCAAATATTAGATTTGTCTTTTCTAGAGTTTCATACCAGATAACATATGGGAGGTTAAAAGTTGAGTACCAAGTACACACTAGGTATCCCAATACACATTAGTGTATTCATTTCTTATTGTATTTGATAGGTTGGCATACTAGTTTAACAACCAGTCTCTTGAGTTTGGAGAGTTTGAATCAGTGCCTCTGGTACTTAATGGCTTTCAAGGAATTCTGTTAAAGTGTCTTAAACAGCACTGAAGAGGTCTCATTCATTCATTCATTCAGCAATTTATTCAACACATATTTATCAAACACCTGTATGTATCAGGCAACATTAAATTGTTTGAGATATAGAGAAACAGGAAAAAAAATCATTGAGTTTATGTCATAATACAGGTAGACAGACAATAAACATAATAAATAAAATTGTTAGATTTTAGAAGGTGGTAAGTGCTTTTGGCAAAATGAAGCAGAATAAAAAGGAATTGGGAGTAGTGGTGGGCGGGAGAACTGGATTTTAAATGGGGTGGTTGGGGTAGTCTGAACTGAGAAGTTAACATTTGAGAAGACCCTGTAGATGAAGGAGGGAGCCATGAGAACAGCTAGGAGAGGCTATTACAAGAAAAAGTTGATACAGACACAGGAATGAACAAGAAAGCACAACTCCCAACCCCATACTGACTTTAAAACAGAAGAATATTGTGGAAGTGGCATACGGCACAAAACGAAATTCTGATTGTTTGAACATCACCTAGTTCAGACTCATATATTTATTCCAAGATAAAATCATAAACAAACTGATTTCACAGGACTTATGGGTTCCAAAGTCCACTAGCTGGTTGGGCAATTCTCCTAGTTTACAAATTCTCACCAATCTCTGACTTTTGCCCTAAAACCAATCTACGACTAACCGCAGCCTCCAAATCCCCGACTTTCCCATTTTGAGACATTTCTGAGACTCTGCCAAGGCAGTACCTTTGCACATTCAACAAGTCTAATAAATCCAGCTTTCTGAGATCAACAGATTTCACTGATGGTCTTTTTGTGGAGGCATCATAAAGCCTGAGGCAGGAAATCACCTGGAATTTTATTTTATTTTTTTAAAGAAAAATTTTTAAAAGATTTTTCACTCATTTGAGAGAGAGAGTGCACGAGCAAGGGGGAGGGTCAGAGGGAGAGGGAGAAGCAGACTCCCCACTGAGCCATTCCAGGACCCCAGGATAACAACCTAAGCCAAAGGCAGACACTATACCAACTGAGCTACTCAGCAGCCCCTCACCTGGAATTTTAAAGTGACAAGTAGTTCAGTGTGGCTGAAACTTTGTGAGTGAAAAGGAGGTAGTGAGAAATGATGTGAGAGAGGCAAGAGGGCCACAGCATGGAGAGACTAGTGGCAATTCTGAGGATTTGATGTTACTTTGGGTGACAAGTGAGACACTGGAAGCTTTTGAGAAGAGGCGTGATATGACCTGAGTTCATTTGAAAAGGTCTCACTCTTGCTGCTGTGTTGGGAATAGAGTATAGGAGGACAGGCTTGGGAGCAAGTTGGTCAGTTAGGAAGCTATCAAAATAATCAAAGCAAGAGATCTTGTTAGCTTGGCTGCCTGATAGCAGTAGAGATAGTGAGAAAAGATTGGGTACTGGATATATTTTGCAAGTGCAGCCAATGGAATTTGCTAATGGATTGGATATGGAGAAAGGAGAGAAAGAAAAGTCAGGGATGATTCCAAAGTTTTAGATACAACAACTAGAAGGTTGAAATTTCTACTTCCTAATTGGTAAAGACTGGCATAATACAGGCTTGTGGGGAAAATTTGAGTACTTCAGTTTTGGAATGTTGCTCATGGGCTGAATTGTATCCCCTCAAGATGATATAGACGCACACAAGGGGAAGACTATGAGAAGACCCAGGGAGAACATGACTATCTATACACCAAGAGGAGAGGCCTCAGAAGAATCCAATCCTACTATCACCTTGATCTTGGACCTCTATCATGTAGAATTGTGAGAAAATAAATTTGTGGTGTCTGTTAAGACAGCCCTAGCAAACTATCATAGAAATGTTAGGTTTTGTGATGTCTCTTAGCTCTCCAATGGAGATTGAAATTCATGCACAAAATCTACACTGCATATATAAACTTGGGAGTCATTGTCACGTAGATGGTACTTAAGAATATTAAACGATGTGAGGCCATCAAGAAAATGACTGCAAATAAAGAGTAGAAGGGATCCAAGACACAAGAAAATCCTACTTTTAGAGGTGGAGAGCTGAGAGAAATAAAAGTCTCAGCAAAAGGCTGATGAAGAGTGACCTGTTAGAAAATTAAGAGTGTGATAGCCTGGAAATCAAGCCAAGAAATTGTTTCCTATACAAAGGAGTAGTTAGTTATTTCAGATACTCCTGATAGGTCCAGTGTGTTGAGGATTGAGAAATGTCCACTGAATTCAGCAATATGGAGCTCATTGGTGACATCATCAGGAGAAGTTTGCATTCTGTTGGGAAGGAAGTAAAAGTTTGATTGGCATAAGTTTAAGTAAGAATGGGAGATGAGGAATTGAAACAAATCTGTCTTTTTCCGTGTATGTGTGTGCCTGGCCTGGAAGAACAGACACTGAATCTGTTTATTAGATCTTTTTTGAATAAATAAAGGATTCATTCAGTTTTTAAGTATTCAAAGTTAAAGTGCAAACTTTAATGGAAGTGATCTCCCAAGGCACCTTCACAAGTTCTGTGTTGTTCCTCTCAGAAGTTTGTTAAAATGTTAGTCATGATACAGCTTTTATAGATAACATGTGTAGAACATCAGCTCCATCGATACCGTAACCTAAGAACATGCATCTAAAACTTATGTACCATAAAGCAGTAATAAGTTCCTCGGAGAGCTAGTTACGTTTTTTGTTTGACACTGTAATGTATTTTCTCAGAACACAAGACATTACATTAAATAATTTCAACTGAATAATTGTTTCTATAAATTACTACTGAAACAGATTAATATAGTCTTTTATATCAAGGCATACAGAAATTATTTTAGAGGTATAGCTTTTTAAAAGCATGCAAACATTATCTAATGACATATGGAACTTTTCTGTAACCCAGCTGATTTAACTGTATATTATGTTGGAACAGTTAATTATTTAGAGCATCAAAACACCAATCAGAGTAGTGAAGTTTTGGTGAATACAATTTTTGGCTAATAAAAAGTAACTGTTCTTTGGTTTATTTTTCATCCTTTTTCTTAGAGGTTACGATTAACTCAAGAGATGGATGCAAACTGAGGACTTACTGATATTTAAGGGAGGGATGGGGCTATGTGGTAGATGTTACTGATTTATCTTAAAGCTTATCCTTTTATTCAACATGTTTTTAATAGGTGATTCTTTTAGGCTCTGCACTGTGCTAACCACTGGAGATAACTAGGTGAATCAAACAGACATGGTGCCTGCTTTGTGAAATGAAAGAGGCAATAACAAGTATACATACCATTAAAATTTGCTGTAAGCTCTACTATGGTAGTGGTATTAGAAATGTGATTTCTAAGGTCATATAATAAAAATAATGATACAATTGCTATTAAGAAAACATTTTATGAATGACTATAAATACTATGATTTATAAAATCTAAAAAAAATACTTAGCACAGTCAAGAGGAAACAGATGATAATTAATGTGAGATTTGAGTGATAAGAGGAAGTCCTTTAAGCAAAGAGTGGGAGGAGGAATGCTCCTAGCAGAAGTCCTGATCAGAAAAGAGATTAGGAACTGAGAAAGGGATGCAATGGCTGGAGCTTAGTGAGTAAGAGCACAGGTGGTTTGAAATAAAATTACAGAGACAGGGAGAAAGGTCTTACTTGTCCTTGGAGGATTTCTTGCTGAGAATGCAATGAGAGGCCCCTAAGGATTTTAAGCAAAGGAAAATGGTATTGCAAAAAGGGCATTCTGCTTTCTGTGTGGAGAATAAATGGGAGGAGTGCAGTCAAGGAGACCGTTGGAAGGCTCCAGAAACATCCTAAAGGAAGAAATGCTTCCATGGAGGAAATGATGATTGAGTTAAGTACTGGAGTAAGCCATTTTTGGAGACAGAATTCAAAGGACTTAATGATTAATTAGATATGGGGAATACAATTACATTAGGAATTACAGAATCTTCCACTGAAGATTTCCATAGTTTGTGTGCACCTCTAGGTCCTTGTTCCTTTGGAATCTATCCAAATAAATGAAAGCACTATTTATGATGTTGGTGCCTCGATCCTCAGTTGTTTTTCTCTCACATTCAAAACCTTTTGAAACATTAAGAATAGAATTCAATATACAGCTGAGAAATAAGGATTTATCCAATTAGTCAAAAAGGAAATGAATGCTGACTAGACCTCTATTAAAAAAAAAATGCAAATCTTTTGAATGCTCCTTTAAATTTTTATTTTCCACTCTTAAGAAATATACTAACTCAACTTTAGAATTTATTTCACGATTCATTCAGCATAGTGTCCCAAAGTCATAGTCTCCTTATAGAGTCATAACTAAGAATTTCTTCTTGGATTTCAAATTTTTTCCTAATTAAATATTATCAAAAGCTTAGATCCATACTGTTGTACAGTTGACTCTTGAACAATGCAGGGGTTAGAAGCACTGATCCCCACAGTTAAAAATCCCGTATAACTTTTGGCTACCCAAAAGCTTAACTACTAATAGCCTACTATTGATGAAGCCTTACCAGTAACAAACAATTAATACATGTTTTGCATATTATGTGTATTATGTACTGTATTCTTACAATAACACCTTTTTCTTATTTTTTTTTTTTTTTGTTATTTTTGGGCTATGCTGTTTATCTGTGTTTTTTTTTTTTTGAGTCATCACTAATCTCCAGTACATTTTCCAATGTATTTACTGAAAAAACTCCATGTATCAGTGGATGTGTGCCGTTCAAACCTGTGTTGTCCAAGTGTCAACTGTATTATGATGAGAGAGAATATTCCTTATCAACCCACTTTGGATTTCACTTGAGTTACCACACTACCTAGCTAAACCTTAGAGAGAAAAAGTTTTACTTAGTCAACAAAACTGCATTTTAACTTCTTTCTTCAGACATTTTATTTTTACCTAAGACTGAAAATAATGAATTATGAATTATCTCATTTTTCTCCATCTTTGAAAGAAAATAAAAAGAAACATCCTCTTCTAAGAAAAGAATGTAGAATAGGCAGAACAAATATAGCTCCGTTGCTGTTCGCTTTTGTTTTCAAATTTAACTCTTACCAGTTCCAGGGGAGATAATCTCCCTAGAAATCTAAGAACTGCACGAATCCTTTTTATTCAGACTTTGTAAAACTCTTTCTACGTGTCTCACCCCATGGAGAATCTAGTTTATGTCTTTCCTTTTAAAAATGGATTTTACTGAAATTAGTTTTAAATGTATTCTTAATTCTCATTCTCTATTCAACTTGAGCCACAATACAGATCAGTTGAAGATGCAAGCGATTTAAAAATGTGGAGAAATAGGTGTTTATTCTAGAAAGCTTGGTGCATATTTCAAATACCAGAAATAATTTGTGGGAGAAGTCAAGAAAAGAGGAAAAAAAACTAATTCTGGTTGTGGAAATAATTATTCCAAGTTTCATAAAGATAGACACCATCAGGCTATAATTGCATTTTTATTCTTCCTCATTTTTCACTTGCCTGGAAAATAAAAAATATATATATTTAAAAAAGAAAGAGCAGAGGAATAGAGGATTTGAAATAACAGATTAGATATCCTTTCTTTTGATAGGTTTTTGAAAAGCAGCTACAGCTCTTTAGCTGAGGATATAGGGGTGGAGGCAGGGGTAGTTAAAACCTGAAGTAGAAGAAGGCAATCAGGGTTTTTTATGTCAAATTCCTCTAAAGCTCTAAAGTTACAATATCATACCCATCACTGCTCTACAAGGTCATAGCCAAAACAGAGTATTGTTGAGCTGTGATTTCCAATAAGACTACTAATATGGTTGTAGGTGTCACTGAGTTGACAATGAGTTTGGAAGATCAGTCTCACAATAAGATAGCCAGACACAGGTCAAGGTAGGATACTGAAAGAGATTTGGACTTAATCATAGTGCAAGCATATTATGTACATAGTCCCAGGCTCTGCAGGGCTCCCAAAGTACTTAGGCAAAAATTAGGCCAGCCCAGGAGCAAGTCCATCCCAATTTTAACATCGTCTCTTACCGTAGCTCTGGTTCTGCAGTGCCAGCAGTCAGATTCTTACCTTGCAGGTTACTCAGTCTGCCCCAGCAGCCTCCCCTTGGCCCTTGTTAGAAATACAAACTCTTGGGCCCCAACCCTACCTGAGTCAGGAACTCTGGGGTTCCAGGGCCCAGTAACCTGTTTTAACAAACCCTCATTGTGATTCTGATGAAGCTAAAATTTGAGAAACAATTACACAGAAATTGTTTTCAACCTTGACAGCCTTAAAAACAAAACCCTGATTCATAGATCCCACCCTTGGTGATTTTGATTTAATTGTTCTTGGGTGCTTCCTGAGTCTTGACATTTTTTTCTAAGTTTTTAATGATGCCAGTTAGTTAACATACAGTGTAATATTAGTTTCAGGTATAGAATTTAGTGATTTATCACTTACCTACAACATCCAATGCTCATGACAGCAAGTGCCCTCTTTAATACCCATCACCCATCTAGCCATCCCCTGCCCACATCCCTCCAGCAATCCTCAGTTTATTCTCTATAGTTAAGAGCCTGTTTTATGGTTCGTCCCTCTTTTGTCTTTTTTTCCCCTATGCTCATTTGTTTTGTTTCTTAAATTCCACATATTAGTGAAATCACATAGTATTTGTCTTTCTCTTACTGGCTTATTTTACTTAGCATAACACTCTCTAGCTCTATCCACATCCTTGCAAATGGCAAGATTTCATTCTTTTTGATGATTGAGTAATATTCCATTATATATACATATTCCATTATATATACACATTCCATTATATATATATATATATATATATATATATATATATATATCACCTCTTCTTTATCCATTCATCAGTCGATGGGTATTTGGGTTCTCTCCATAGTTTGGCTTTTATTGATAATGCTGCTATAAACATTGGGGTGCATATATCCCTTTGAGTCAGTATTTTTATGTCCTTTGGGTAAATCCTACTAGTATAATTGCTGGATTTTGGGGTAATTCTATTTTTGCTTTTTTGAGGAACCTCCATCCTGTTTTCCAGAGTGGCTGCACCAGTTTGCATTCCCACCAACACTATAAGAGTGTTCCCCTTTCTCTGCATCCTTGCCAACAATTGTTTCCTGTGTTCTTGATTTTAGCCATTCTGACAGGTGTGAGGTGATATCTCTGTAGTTTTGATTAAATCTTCTGAAAGATCTTGAGTGTTCAGCAAGGGTTAAGAATCATTGACTAAGATTTGGGTCTCCCAGGGACCATATCAATTCAATGCAGCTCGCCCCCTAGATCATTGTAATCACTAAAAGAATAATCATCCTCTATCCAAACACCACCACACAAGCCCAATTTTCACCCTCACTTTGGAAACAATATTGGTGCAAAACTATAAAATGTAACTCTTTGAAATATTCTGCAGTTTCTTGAAAACTCAAACAAGAAAAGTGGCTGCAAATGTCACAGGTCTTCAGGACTACCTCTGAATCAGTGCTTTCTCTTATCCCTGGTACCTCTTCCCTTCCAACTTAATGTGACTCAACGCTGAGTCTATTCTCGGTGTCTGAGTTCAAGTGCATTAATAGGTTTTCTCACATGGTGGCTTTGTGGCTTTCTGGACTATAAGGAGTCACTTTTCAGTTATATCCTATTTTGTATCTAAGAAATCTGGCACTAGATAAAATGATTCATCCTTCTAAGTTTTTACTTAAAATATTAAATTACACCACAGTCTGTGGTGTTCTGTGACACTCTTTCCCTCTTAGAGGTGACAGCTTTCACATCCTTTGTCTTTGCTTATACTCTCCAATTTATATATATATATATATATTTATGTATTTATTTATATATATATATAATTTCAATTGTCCATGATTCTTGTAATATTTATTTCTTTCAGTTGATGAAAATCACCTGGTTTTATCAATCATTTGTAATATGAATGAGTCAGCTATTTATACAGATGCATTTGCTTCATTTCAAAAATGCTTGTGGAAATGTCACTTTGAGAGAATGATGAGGTAGCCACAGATATTTGGAGATGTGGTGGGCCATGTGTGTATATAGTGCATGGCCTCTTTATTTTTTCCTCTGAAGTTTCCAATGGAGATTTTGAGAATATATAGAGGATAGATAGAGAGGTGAGCTGAATGACTATTCCCCTTAAAAATTTCGAGATACATATATATATAGGTTAACAGCTGAGAGTGTAGATTGTGGAGCCAAACTGTATCAGTGGGAGTTTGAAGCCCAGATGTGTCATTTTCTAGTTATGTGACCTTAGATAAAATATTTATTTTTGTTGCCTTTTGTTTTTCATTTGTAAATGAGTGATGAAAATTGTATTCTTCCTTATGATAGAGTCATGGATTAAGCCAGTTAACATATATAAAGCACTTAGGACAAGGCTTTTCACATATTGAGATCTCAATAAATGATATAATGTGCATAAATACCTTGCTGTCCTCACTTTGATTCATTAATCTAATTTTTTAAAAGTTGTAATCACTAAATAATATAATAAGGCTAAGTATAAGCTCAAATTAGATTGCAATCATTTTTTATATCTTTGAGAATTTAAAAAATTAGTGCAATAAAAAATACTGATTTTAACTTATGCATTCAAACATGGCTTACTTGTTCTTGTATTGGGCCAGTCACTACATGATTTCCTCCATGCTCTTCTCTAATTCCCAGACTGGAGCGATACATCGTCCTGTGAGACAGCAGGGAAGGAGAGCTGATAAAAGTTTACAGTTCTGCCTCTGATTTTAAGCAATTATTATGGACAAAGTAATTACTATAATAGAAATTTAAATACCAATGGCACTAGCTGAGAATCACCTGTTTAACAAGAATAGAAATTCATGGTTGGAATTATATGCAAAGTATTAAGCTTATCTAATTATATGGAGTGCTAAAAAATGAAAACACATTTTGTGCATGGCATATAGCTCTAAAATATTATAATAATAATTTTACTTTTTGATTACACTATGGTTTATAAGTTATTTTCATATATTACTTCATTTAATCCCCCCAACAGCAATGTGAGGATAGAAATGAATAGATCCTATCCATAGAAAAGGGCAGTACCAGGACTGGACATTGGCAACTGTGTGTGGTAGTCATCTTTCTCAGTAAACACATCAATGTTATTACTACCAGCAGTTCATGAAATAGTGGTTCAGGAAATCTGTAAAGATTTCAGGATCTCTGATTAGAATTAACATTAGTACTTCTGTATTATGTAATATATATTATTTATAATTTGCTATTAAATGATATATTTAAAATATTTTGATAGTACGAACCCGTCTGAAAAGTCAAAAGGACGATTTCTGTCATACAAAGGAAATTCTTAGTTTTTGTTTCTAATGCTTTTGAAGTATCTTCAGTGATACACACTTTGCAGGAGAAAAACACTACTCTCAGGGGCAAAGTATCCGAAACTTACAAAGGGTAACTGAACACAAATGACTACATTTGCTCTCAGAGTATCTAAGTGAATTTTAGTTATATCCATATACACAGATAAGTATTCTAAGATATTTCTTAGATATTTAAACCTGGGAGTTATTGTTTCAACTTTCTCCTTTAAAAGAAGAAAGTTTCTAACAAGCTATGTTTGGGTTTTCAGTGTATCTCATACTAGCCCATGAATCATATAACTAGCATTTAAAGAGAGCAAAAGTAGGAGTGTCTGGGTGGCTCAGTCGGTTAAGCAACCAACTCTTAATTTTGGCTCAGGTCATGATCTCAGGGTCATAAGATCGAGGGCTCCTTGCTCAGCACAGAATCCACTGGGATTCTCTCTCTCTCTCTCCCTGTGCCCCTCCCTCTGCTTGTGCTCTAAATAAATAAATAAATAAATAAATAAATAAATAAATAAATATTTTTTAAAAAAGAGAGTGATCGTTTCCTTTATGGCCACGTGGGGGAAAAAAACATAACCATAGAAAAGACAGGTACATGTACCATATATGATGCTATTTTTGTGATTGACTGGTCAGGTCCAAAGGACCAGATCACATCCATGTGGCTATGGGAGGGGAATAGAGCTACCCCAAAAAGAATTAATGTTTTTACTGACACTCCTACTGGGTAGAGTTAATTGGGCAGGCAAGATTAAGTTAAGCAGAATTTAGATGGAGAGTCAAAAAAAGAAGTGGGAAAAATTAATACTTTTGGATGAGGAAAGTGTTGTTCAGATATCAGGAATTGAAAAATCTAATGTCATTAGTGACAGTGGTGAATTTTTCCTGATTATGCAGGGACGCTGGGGTACAAGGCAGGAATTTGTTCAGGTTAAGAGAGCCTGTGGATCCCTTGGGTAGCAGTGATGGTTGCTAGTAGAAGAGAGCTTTGACCCACAGAAACAAAGTTATCGGCATGGCAGCAAGATGTCAAAATGGTACCAAAACACTCAGGAGCTTATTTCTGAGCTCATGCAAGAAAAGTCTCTGGGAAACTCTAGAATTAGCTTAAATGCACTTTAGTGGGGACTAATTTTTGCAAGTAGGGTATTTCCGTGATAATTTGGGCATAAAGAAGAATTTGTGATTTGTGTTCATGGTTTGTAGGTCTGTGCCATAGAGGCTATGGAAGGATGGGTCACACTTTCCAGAAGAAACAAAGGGACAACCCATCTCAGTTCAAGTGAGCTTTGCAAGTCTACTGGGGTACACATCATCTTTTAAGTTAGTTCTGTCTAGAATTAGATCATGGGCTGTACATGAGCACTTTCTCCATTTCTGGAATGGCTAGCAAAAAATATAGTATATCTACTCTGCTTCAACTTATCTTTAGTATTTTTGCATATTTGTTATAACAACTAAAGAATTTAAGAGATGAGAATTCAAAGCCTGGAAATATTAGACCACTTGTTCAAAGTTTCAAATTAGTTAAGCTAAATGTTAGCAAAAATACTACATCTTAGAGAAAGGGATATAAATAATTTATCTGATTTTTGGATTCTTCACTAACATAAAATAATTTTCAATTAGTCCTTAGGACATTGTCTCACTACTGAAATAGTTAATTAGTATAATTTACATCAATTTTCAGCTGGAAATGTGTCCAAAGATAAGAAAATAAATCTCCTAAATAAACCTTAGTTTATTTTCTATAGACTTGGGTTAGGAAAAGGAAATCAGGACCATTGTTAGTTGGATCTGGCAGGAAGATGAGTGGACAAGCTTTTGGCCTGTTACAGTCCAGAATTCTAGGGAATCCTCACCTACCCTGGGGTATCCCTGCACAACTGAGCCCCGTCTAGGCTTCATAGGGTATTCTCAGAAGGTCTGAGCCAAATGAGATGTCTAAAGCATAGCACAAATTTGTGAGAGAAACTTAATCACAATCTGTTTGGTCTTCTAGTCTTCATTTCCTAATCCCCCAAATGCTAAAGATAACTGATATGTGCTAATAGCACTCATGTGTGGCTGTGCTCTTTCTCTCTCTCTCCACTTTCATTTCCCCCCTCCCTTCCTTCTCTTTCTTTCCTTCATTATTAAGAAGGAGGTTGACAAGAAGTACAACTCACTTGGTACTGCATCCTGAGAAGACATTATGGTAGTTATGTGACACATGAAACCAAACATTGTATCTACTGCTTCCTGGGCCAAGTGGCCAGTCTCCTGTTCAAATATAGTTAAAAGCATGGACTGTGCCATATACCCAGTGATCCATCCAAAAACAGGGATTCCAGCCTAGGTTCCAAATGCCAGAGCCTGAATCTTCAGCCTTGCTTAAGGGAACATCTCAATCTTTGAACTTTTATTGTAGTCTTATGTACTAATTTGTTTTGGTTATAAAACAGTTAGCAAAATAACTTACATTTGTATTTATTTTCTATCACATTCCCTCTCTGCCCCCAGAAGCTTGAGGGGGGTGGGGCCCGGTACCTACTTAAAATGCCAGGAATTTCACAGAATGGTTGTGTATTCTTGGAGGAGACAATTTCTTAGTAACTCTCTATTTCTTTTCTCATTCTCAGATTTAACAAATATTTATTGGTTAATACTATACATAAGGTATAGAAGTCAGTAGTTAGACTTCCTCCCCCCCAAAAGCAATAGGAAATTATTTTACATTATTATCTTGCCTCTTTCCAGCCCTAACAAGGTTTGATCCATTTCTGTCTTGTTTGGTCCAAATTTGGGATGACTCGCTTTTCCCATAGAGATCTCTTCTGGAATATTCTCTCTCTAGTCACTGTACAGTACATGGATATCATCATCAGCGTTCTTCCTTTTGCCCATTGAATACTAGCTAGAAGAGTACTAAGTTGCTATCTTTTTAAGCCATTATTTTATTTTGTATCTCTCTGAGATGAGTCCTTCCCTCTGTATATCTCTTTGGAGAGGAGAACAAATAACTCTTCTTCTTTTCCTACTTCTTTTACCCTTATTGTTCAATTTTTTCTAAACCCAACAAAGAAGTGTGGAAATAAGCATTTTATTCTTTGCTGATGATTTTCACATGTGCAGAAAAACTTCCTTTTGCACATATAGCAACTACTACTAGCTGTATGATAACCGCTTGAAACATGCTAACTTCTCTAAATGCTTTTTATTGTAAATATTTAAAATTTTCAAGAAATCAGATAAGTAGTAATCAGAGCTCTTAATACCTACTTTTGTTTAAGTCTGTGTGCTTTGTCCTATTGTGAACATGAGGAAATTCGTTAGTTTTCTAGCACATTCTTATTTAGTGATTTCCTCACATGACACTTGTCTTGAAATCCTCCCACGTTCCCTTTCAGCATCTGGCTCAGAAGGAGTTGTTATCCATTGGTCATGTAGAAAAGTTCAGTATTTAAGGCAAAATAGATTTGTAATTTAGGAAAGTTTTCCTGAAATATATTTCTCTCCGAGACTTTTCTATTTTGGAGTCACAGAACAGTGCTTCTGCTCAGTCTACCATATGGATATAGGACATTGAATTAACCTCCCAAGTGTATTCTGCCAGTGTTCTCGCCTGCCATGCTTAGCATCAAATGACTGGACAAGGTGTCAGATAATGAGGTCCTGGAGCTGTCAATCTGTTCTCTGGCATCTCAGGTAGGCTCATTGGCCCTTGGATTCTCTGTGTTGCTTTTGAGGGGAGGAGGAATGACAACAAAGGGTAGCTGTAGGCTGCTTGGGTGGAATCATCCGAAAGGAGAAAATGGAACTGATATTATATACAAACACTGATGCTCAATTTAATGAACTGCTATTGAGTGAGAGTCATGGAAAATATGTTGTCAGAGGGGAAATGGAGTTGGGAGACTAAATTTAAGTGAAAATTATAAGCTATCTATGGGATAAAATTTTAAATCATAGAGAGCTGTAGCTTTGCAAAGAACTAACACAAGTTGTGTCTGAAGTGAAAAAGAGGGCCCTGAGACAATGTAGAAAAGACATCTAGACTTCAGCTTGGAAAAGAAAAATCGGGGGCACCTGGGTGGCTGTCGTTAAGCATCTGCCTTTGGCTCAGGTCATGATCCCGGGGTGCTGGGATCAAGCCCCGCATCAGGCTCCCTGCTCTGCGGGGAGCCTGCTTCTCCCTCTCCCACTCCCCCTGCTTGTGTTCCTGCTCTCACTCTCTCTCTCTCTCTGTCAAATAAATAAATAAAATCTTTAAAAAAAAATCAAACCCTTTCAGCACCTGTAAGGGTATGTGTGTGTGTGTGTGTGTATGTGTGTGTAGGAGGTTTAGTTGAATGTTCCTGGAGGTAGTTTGGGCAGTGATTGTATCCAAGGTCAAAGCCATTCATCAAAGACAAATGCATAGTCATTTAATTTGATAAGCGCTTAAAATTACTCACTGGCTTTTTAGTTACATTTGTACTTGTAATGTTCAATCGAAACTACCTTTGAGGAGGTTGCCATCATGGCCTCTGGCTGAATACCGCAGGTCAGTCCATGAACAATGTCAGTGGTCAGACAAGGAGGAGAGTCAGACAAAGAGCAACACCTGATATTCTCGACTTGGCAGAGGCAGGAGGACAGGTGGCAGAAATCTTTCATGCTGAAAAGCAGTCTGAAAGGTGACATTGAACACGGGTAATAGAGAAAGGTTTAACAGTCCAATTCCCCAATTTAGAAATGCCACTGAGAACCCAATGTTCCATAGAACAAGGATCAAAATTCTCAGTTAAAGGTGGTTTTGTATGTAGGGAAAATAAAGGTCATTGCTATAAATATCAGGTGGTTGATTGCATGTCATGCCAGAGGGATGATAATGAGAGCCGTATCATATTCTTTACAGGTGAAAATGAACCTGGGGTATATAACTCTACCAGAATCCTGGAAGTCTGGATGTTAAAACATAAATGTGGGGTCTTTAGCATTTTACAAGTGTCATTGCCTTTAAAATTCAGACATACTGTGTAGTACTAATAACAGAAATGTATAATACAGGGAGAAAAATGTTCAGATTTTAGGACACTGCTGGTGACCTTCTTCTGGGCTTCCTGCAGGTGATTTTGTTATTTAAGGACTTTGAGAAGATAGATAAGAAAGCCTAAAAAGAGAGAAAGCAAAAGAATGGGCAACAGTGATCTGGAGCAGGAAGGAGGGAAGGAGCATTACAGAAAATTCGAGGTACAGAGTCAAGCCACCAACCCAAGTAGTCTTCAGTGTGGGGAAGAATAGATTTCTAGGATGTGCAGGCTAGAGAACGGTGGGAGGGAGGAATCATACTGTCTTAGGGCTGGAGATGTAAGGAGCCATCCAAAATACCACACAGGTGGTTCTCAGTGCCAGAAGGGCAGAAACAGGAGCTGTAGATTATATTCAGATGCTGCCAGATAGCCACTGACTGATGTAACGTTTGTTTTACTTCGGTCTGGCTCCTTTTCCTGTCTGGATTCTATTTTATTTTCCCCATAACTTGAGATGATTTAGGATTTTCACCCCCCACTTCCCCCATTGTTGTCACTCATTTTTTTTTTTTCTTTTCCCTTTATAATCTCTCAGCCCTTGGTCTGAGTAAAACTATCCTAAAACCACTTTGAGTCTTTGGTATTCAAGCAGCTTCCAATTCTTCAAGCGTTCTTTTGATTTCTGTTATTTCCGCTCCAAGACATTGCTTTTAAAAATGCTAAAAAGCTCCCAAGTGCCCTCTCTTACCTGGACCTCTGGACCCTTTTCGGCATTCGTCTCTTCTTCCCCTTCACGGCAGGGCCCTATGATTCTTCTGCAGCCCAAGAGCAGAACCCAGAGACTGGCAACTTTCTTCTTCAGGAGTTCTGTCCTAGTCCTTTCTCTTGGGCGCCTCCCCCTCCCTCTATCTGTGCTGCCATCTGGTGGTTACGAACTGCCTCGTTCCTTCCATTCACTTACTTGGGATCTAGTTTCTTAGTATCAACAAGTAACAGCAGAAACAGTAAACAACAATAGTGAAGTGGTTTTGTGAAGTGGTTATGGACAACACACATAAACATCTCTGCTCTTATGGAACTTACCCTAAACAATAAGTAACATAGATCTGAATATAATATATGTCTTGTTACACAGGGATCACGGTAGGCAGTGTAGGTCTCTCTCAGGAAGTGACTTTTTTAAAGATTTTATTTATTTATTTGAGAGAGAGAGAGAGAGCAGGAGCGGGGGTGGGGAAAGACAGAGGGAGAAGGAGAAGTAGACACCCCACTGAGTGGGAGCCTGACACGGGGCTCGATCCCAGGACCCCGGGATCATGACCTGAGCCTGAGGCAGATGCTTAACCGCTTAACCGACTGAGCCACCTGGGCACCCCTCTAGAGGTGACTTTTGAATAGAGGCGTGAGGAAGTGAGGAGCCCACCACGTGGCTGTCTTGGGAAGCAGCATTCTAGACATTCTGGTGGGAGGACGTGGAAGGCTCTGAGTTGGTGGCAAGGGCAGGAGGGAAGCCAGTGTAACAAGAGAAGCCGTAGTGAAGGTTTCGGGTAGTAGGAGAGGATCTTAGAGAGATCACCGAGACCAGAGCGCGTAGGGCCCGCTTGGTCGTAGTACACACTTAGGCTTTGGTTCTGAAAGAAGTGGGAAGCCGTAGAAGGGTTCTGGACAAAGGAGGGACATGACTGTTTTACATTTTAACAGAACTAGTTTGGTTGCTTTCCAGAGAATATAGAGTGACTAACCAAAAAGATACCTAAGTATACTGGTCAGATGGGTGACAAAAGTGGTTAAACCCAGGCTAGTGAGTAAGATCTGTGGATTTTTGTGCTCCTCAAAGTATCAGAAAAAGATTTAAACATGTAACCTAAACTCAGAGGTCAAATGGATAAGCCAGGTCAGGTCTTAGAAGTAATGCTACTGTGGTAACCCTTCTCAAACTTTTTGGTCTCAGGACTATTTATTATTCTTAAAAATTACCGAAGGCCTCAAAGAGCCTTTGTTGATGTGGGTTAAATCTGTTGATATTTACCATAGTGGAAATTAAGATCCTTTAAAAGTATTGTTGTATTTATTCCTTTAAAAGTGGCAGCAAAAAATCTGTTGGTATGTTCACACAAATAGTACTTTTTTTTTTTTTTTATAAATGATAACTATATTTTCCAAATAAAAACTTGAGTGAGAAGAGTGGAATTGTTTTAAACATTTCCAAGTCTCTTTAATGTCAAGCTTACTAGAAAACAGTGAATTTCTTGTATCTGCTTCATCCATTGAAATATCACACATGATGTAGCTTCTGGAGATTATATTGTATAATCATGAGAGCATGAAGTGAAAAACATAACATCTTTTCCTTATTGTTAAATTTTTTTTGATCTTGTGGATCAAAATAATAAAAATAGGTTCTTAGATCATACTTTCAGAACCACTGTGGCAGAAAAAGATACATTGTATAGATAAGGATCCCCTTACTTCCTCAATCCTATGTAAGTGTCTTTAGTTATGAGGGTAAGACGTAACACTTTAAATCTACGTAAAACAGAATGACTACAGTAAAATTACGCTTGAAAAAGTACGCTAAGCATGAGCAAGTCCAAAGTACCCTACAAATTACCTTTAGTTGTATATGTTCTTTCTTCAAAGTGTGAGATTTCTGGCAACAGATGGGGAGAGAAAGGGGAAGTCTAAAAGATTTGGGTAAAGCCCAGCTCCCCGGGGGTAATTGTTGATGAGAGATATTTTTCCTCCATTTTTATCCATGACTTAGGGACAGAAGTTTAGCTGAGAAGGTGGTACTTCCTATAATTCAGGGACATACTAGGGTCCCTAAACAAATTTCAATTAGACCTCTAGATTCAAGCTTAAAGTCATATTCTAACATCTCAAACTAATGACAACAATGTGATCTTTATTTCTACCTCTATGAATTTCTGAGGTAAATTTCAACAAATATGCTGTAATTTTAAAAATAAGTATGATGCTACTTTTAAAAATAACATTTTATATAAGAGTTATATAAGAAAAAATTTTCTACTTAAGAGAAAAAAGCATCAGCTGCTATTATAAAAATGTTCTTTATTTTAGTATATCAGCTCTCAGGGTATGTTATGTTTGGTAGCTTTTCCTTTAGACAGAATACTTTTTATTATATTTTTGTAATATTTGAACTATTATTACTTTGCATTTGAAAAGGTTTAAAAGAACATAATTTTTCAGAATTCTAATAGTGACTCATTTAAATACATAGGGTAGTCGGAAGATACTCAAGATTTGGATATCATACTTATGATTTTTGTATCACATGTGGTTCTACCCATGCACAGCTTGATTGACATGATAGTTACTTTCATGTTACTTTGAATTTAATTGATTACTTCTAATTCTTTGGTTTTATATGGGACGTATAAGATAAGCAGATTGTGCATAGTTTAATATTCAGGTAATATTGTAATAAAAATAGTCAAAGTCAGCGTTGGAGAGAAGTGTGTCCTACAACATGACAGATCCAGCAGAGCTTATTTCTTTAAGCACGTACCAGCAGATATAATGCACGGGACATGATATGGGCATAGGTAGCCTGATATGTACTTTTATTCATTATTCTCCCAAATCCTTGTCCCTCATCCCTCCCTCAACACCTCATGTTTCCTTGTAGTTAAATGCTAGGATAATAATAACAGCACTATTGTAGACCATGCTACCTTCTGAGAAGCAAAAAGGAAATCACAGGGTGGTTAGCAAGCATTTTGGCAAGAGGAATGGAGGCTTACAGTAGAAATGTCTTTGTATATCACAGCTGGGTCTGAGGAAGAGGAGGACAGCAGAAGAATAAAAGTTGAGGGTGGCTGTTCAGAGGAGTTGATTCTTCCTCCCAATGGTTGAGACAGGAAGATTTCATTACAGGAATGCCTGGCTGGCTCAGTCGGTAGAGCATGTGACTCTAGATCTCAGGGTTGTAAGTTGGACCCCCATGTTGGGTGTAGAAATTACTTAAAAATAAAATATTAAAAAAATTCATTACAGGGTTTGACTTAAATACATTTTGTATTTATCAGGAACTGGCTTTGTCATATGTGAGTTCTCTCTACCCTATTCTCAGTCCTCAATCCCTTAGGATATTTTCCCAGTACCTTGAAATATTGTTTCTGTGTTTAAGAATCCAGTGCTTTTTTTTTTTTTTACGTATTTCAAATATACAATTCTTATCTGTTTTTGTTTTAAATTCAAAGTTTTAAGTAAATCAACTAGGCTAATTATTTTATTTCTCCTCTATTAAGATTTAAAAAAAAATATGGACTTCTGGTCTCTGTTCTAGCATGTAAGGAGCTTAGAAGTCACCACTCCTAAGTTTCAGATGACATCATTATATGTAAACGAAACAAAATGTGAAAGGATCAGAAAACCACCACCACCACCAAACAAACAAACAAACAAACAAAAAAAACCTCTTAGAACTAGAAAGTGATCATAGCAAGATTGCAAGATATAAAATTAATATATAAAAATCATTTGCTTTTACATATTCCATCAATGAACAAATGGAATTCAAAATTAAAAATACAGTACCATTTATATTAACACTCCCGAAATGAAATCTTTAGGTATAAATCTGACAAAATATGTACAAGATCTATATGAGAAAAAATATAAAACTCATGAAAGAAATCAACAAACTAAATGGAGAGGTATTTTATGTTCATGTCTGGAAAAACTTATTGTCAAGATACTGATTCTTTCCAACTTACAGATTCAATGCAATACCAATCAATTCTCAGCAAATTGTTCTGTGAATATTGACAAACTGATTCTAGAATTTATATGGAGACAAAAGACCAAGAATAGCCAACACAATATTGAAAGAGAAAAACAAATTTGGGGGGCGCCTGGGTGGCTCAGTTTGTTAAGCGTCTACCTTGGGCAGATCATGCTCCCAGGGTCCTGGGAACCAGCCCTGGGTCAGTCTCCCTGCTTAGCAGGGAGTTTGCTTCTCCCTCTCCCTCTGCTCCACCCCCCACCCCCTGCCCACTGACTCGTGTTCTCTCTGGCTTACTCTGCTCTCTATTTCAAATAAATAAATAAATCTTAAAAAAAAAAAAAGAAAAACAAATTTGGGGAACTGACACCACTCAACTTGAAGACTTACTCTAAAGCTACAGTGATAAAGACAATGCAGTACTGGTGAAAGAATAGGCAAACATATTGACAGACCAGAATAGAGAATCCAGAAGTTGACCCACGTAAATATAGTCAACTGACCTTTGACATAGGAGCAAAGCCATACAATGGAGCAAAAATAGTCTTTTCAACAAGTGGTATTGGAACAACTGGACACCCACACACAAAGAAAAAAAAAAAGTGAATCTAGATACAGACTTTACAAAAATTAACTCAAAATTGATTATAGATGTCAAAATAAAATGCAAAATTCTACAACTTGAAGATACTCAAAATTGATTATAGATGTCAAAATAAAATGCAAAATTCTACAACTCGAAGATAATAGATCAGAAAACAGATGAGTCTGGGTATGATGGTGACTTTTTAGATATCTTTTTAGATATTCACACAAAGGCATGATCCTTCAAAGAAAAATAAACTGGACCTCATTAAAATTAAACATTTCTGAGGCACCTGGGTGGCTCAGTTGGTTAAGCTACTGCCTTTTTTTTTTTTTTTTTTTAAGATTTTTTATTTATTTGGCAGAGAGATAGTGAGAGCTGGAACACAAGCAGGGGGAGTGGGAAAGGGAGAAGCAGGCTTCCCGCCAAGCAGGGAGCCGGATGCGGGGCTTGATCCCAGGACCCTGGGATCACGACCTGAGCTGAAGGCAGATGCTTAATGACTGAGCCACCCAGGCGCCCCTGGACCTCATTAAAATTAAACATTTCTGGGGCACCTGGGGCTCAGGTCATGATCCTGGAGTCCCAGGATCGAGTCCCGCATCAGGCTCCTTGCTCAGCGGGGAGTCTGCTTCTCCCTCTGGCCCTCCCCCGTCTCATGCTCTCTCTCTCTCTCTCTCATTCTCTCTCTCTCAAATAAAAATCTTTAAAAAAAAATTAAACATTTCTGCTTTGTAAAAGACGCTGTCAAGAGAGAAAAGACAAGCCACAAACTGGGAGAAAATAATTGCAAAAGACACTTCTTACAAAGAACTGTTATCCAAAATATACAAAGAAATCTTAAAAGTCAGCAGTAAGAAAACAAACAACCCGATTGAAAAATGGGCCCAAGACCTTAACAGCCACCTCACCAAAGAAGATCTATCGATGACAAAGAAGCATACGAAAAGATTCTGTCATATAGAGGAATGCAAATTAGAACAATGAGCTATCACTGTGCACCTACTAAAATGGCCAAAACCCAGAACATGATGACCCAAAATGCTGCTGAGGAGTGGAGCTACAGGCATCCTCATTCCTTCCTGTTGGAAATACAAAATGGTACAGCCACTTTTAAAGATGTTTGGGAGATTCCTTACAAAAGTAAACATACTCTTATGATACGGTCCCGCAATCATGCTTCTTGGTATTTACCCAAAGAAGTTGAAAACTTACGTCCACACAAAAACCTGCATGTAGATGCCTATAGCAGCTTTATTCATAATTGCCAAAACTTGGGAACAATCATAATGTCCTTCAAATAGGTGAACGGATAAATAAACTGTGGTAGATCTAGACAATGGAATGTTATTGAGTGCTAAAAATAAACGAGCTTAGGGGCACCTGGGTGGTGCAGTCAATTAAGCATCCAACTCCTGATTTTGGCTCAGGTCATGATCTCAGGGTTGTGAGATTGAGCCCCGCATCAGGCTCTGCGTTCAGCAGGGCGTCTGCTTGAGGATTCTCTCCCTCTCTCTCTGCCCCTCCCTCCTGCATGTGGTCTCTCTCTCTCAAATAAATAAGTAAATCTTAAAAAAAAAAAAAAAAAAATGAGCTTAGAAAAGCTTAGCAAAGACATGGAAGAAACAAAAATGTGTATCCTAAGTAAAAGAAGCCTGTCAAAAAAGGCTACAAACTATATGATTCCAACTACAAGGCATTTTGGAAAAGGCAAAAATTATGGAGATGCAGTAAAAAGATAAGTGGTTGCAAGGTGCTGGGAAGGGAGTAGTAAACAGGCAGAGCATTGAGGATTTTTAAGGCAGTGAAACCATTTGTTTGATGCTGTGCTGGTGGAATGTATCATTGTACGTTCATCTGGACCCATAGAATGTACACCATCAGAAGTGAACCATACAGCAAACTATGGACTTTGGGTTTTAATGATGTGGCAGTATAGGTTCGTCAGTTGTAATGAATGTACTAATCTGTGGAATGTGGTTAATGGGGAAGAAATATATGTGTGGGGGCAGAGACATGTGGGAAACCTCTGTAGCTTCCACTCAGTTTTGCTGTGAACCTAAAACTGGTCTAAGACATAAAGGCAAAAATTTTTAAAAATTATAATAATTCTGTGTGAAAGTATCCTAACATCCTCCTCTGTTGCACATTTCCCAAGCCACACAATCCACATTGAAAACTCCACCTAAGAAAGTTGAGTTGGGAATCTACAACTGCTATGGGAGATCACCATCACTCTTCTCTGCTTTCTATTATACCCCAAAGCTAGCTTACCTATGTACTCAGTGCTATCATGTTAGGAAAGGCTTTTCTTGCTAAGTATACCAGTAGAATCCTTGACTTCTAGCAAAGATTCCATGGAAGGTCTCAGTAAGTCGTGGCTAAGGAGACAAGAGGTTTAGCTTTCTCTTGATATGATGAGTGGGGCATTGTTGGCAATGAGAGAACTTAACAGAGTATCCCCAGCTCCTAGGTGATACCTGCACTGTTTTCCTCCTATACAATACTAAGATTTGTCTCTGTCTCTCGAGGTTCTGTTAAGGTAGAATGCAAATGTGGTATTCCCTTGTTTCTCAGCATATAGATGGTCACAACACATTTTTATCAAGTTCCCAGAAATGGTCAGCTCTGGGAGTCCAGTTTAAAGAGTTAATGCCGGTCTCCAGGGCAAGTTGTCAATTTAGGGAAATTAAGACAGGCAAAGAAAAAAAGGCTGCATTAAAACTGTGCCTACTAGCCTGTAAGTCCTGTGAGATCCATTAAGTTGTTTACCTTATCCTCCAAAAGCATCTGACTATCTGGAATAGTGTCAAGAACATGTTATCACTCAGTAAATAGGTACCGAGTATATGAATGATTCATTAGGCAACCAATAATTATATTTTTTATATGTGTACTTATTTACCACCTTCTTCCAAAAGAGAAATAAGGCAGCTAAGCATTAACAGAGACTTTAGCAAATTAGAGCTTTAGGATCCTAGAACTTGGAATATTTGCTCTCATCATAGTTTCATACTACTTGTTAGGTTGGGGTAGACTAGGTCCACAGGTAGTAAGTGTAGATAAAGGTATCTCTGAGGACTGCCAATAATGGTTGAATCAGACAAAGTTGCAGAAACACAGAAATCAAAAGCAGAATAAAGAAAGTAAAATGACAGAACCTAAACATATTTGTGATAATAAACAGTTCTATTATAGCTACTCTTTTGTGGCTCTTATGGCCCATTGGCTTTATTTCTCATTATGGAATTTACATCATCTTATATCATTATTCCAAACCCAATGGGCAAAATAAGAAGATGAGCTTACATAGTACCAAAATGTTCTGAGACAAAAAAAATTAGGTAGTGGCTAGACACCTATTTAAATGTTGATGCCTGGTGACTGATACTATATTGCATTTAAATGGCACATGAGGAAAAAAAAAAAAACTAAGGGAATTTTAATGGCATAGTGATACTAGTTTGAAAAGTTAAAGCAAAACACCTCTTTAATTAAAACCTTTTCCCCAAATACAAACAGCATGTGAATTTAGTAAATTATATAGTTCCTAAAACTAATGAAATGTAATTATAATGCTTCCCTTTTGTGTAATAGTTCTCACTTTGCATATTTCCTTATTATCCACTTAATATTCTTGCCAGGAAGGCATTTTTTTTGTATTCTTTTTTTCAGCTCTACTGAGGTATAATTGGTATACAAAACACTGCACATAATTAATATTTACACTTTGATGAGTTTGGACAATGTATACATTTGTGTGAATCTAGGTAATAAATATATCCATCCCCTGCAAAAGTTTCTCTGTGTTCCCCATTTTTTTGTAGTAAGGATACTTGAGTTATGAAATAAAAGAACATATTTATATTGGTCTCTGCCCTTGGTTCCTGGTACAGAGCTTTAAAACCCTTGTAATTCCCTAAGTGATAAGAGCACTGGGCACATCTTTTGTTCTATTTGGTTTTTGAGCCTTCCTGACACAGAGCTCCTAAATCCTTTGGGACTTCTTAGATGATAGGAGCATCTTTTGTTCTAATGAGGTGACTCTTGATGGGTTCCTGGATAGCTTACAGGATTGGGGCTGGTTACTAGAAAGATCAAGCAAAAATTAGTAAGTTGAAACTTTCAGCCCCACCCCTATCCACTGGGAAGGGGTGAGGGGCTGTAGACTGAGTTGATAGTCTTAACAGAGGCTCCATAAATATCCCAAATATATGGGACTCAGAAACTTTGGATTGGTAAATATATCCATGTGCTGGGAGAGTGGTGAGTTCCAACTCCATAGGAACAGAAGCTCCTGTGCTAGGGACCCTTCCAGACCTTGCCATATGTATCTCATCATCTAGCCATTCATCTGTATCTTTTTATATAATAAATCAATAAACATAAGTAAGTGTTTCCCTGGGTTCTGTAAGCTGTTCTAGCAAATGATCAAACCTAAGAAGGGGGTCTTGGGGACCTCCTTGATTTATAGCTGGTTGGGCAGAAGCACATATGACATCCTGGAATGTGATGAGGCTTTCAAAGAGGGAGGAGAGTCTAATGGGACTGAGCCCTTAACCTGGGGGGGGGGGGGTCTGCACTAACTAGTGTCAGAATTAAATTGAGCTATAGGACATCCGGTTGGTGTCATAGGATTGCTTGCAGTAGAAAACCCACACATCTGGTATCAGAAGTGTTGTGAATGTGAGTAAAGGAGAAGCATGGAGTTTTTCTTAGATCTCATTAGATCTACCCTCTTCACAAATTTTAGAGTGCACAATCTTAATGAGGCACTATATTGTGCAGTAATCTCTGGAACTTTCTCATCATATGTAACTAAGTTTATGCCCATTGAACAGCTCCCTATATGCCCTTTCCCCTGCCCCTTGGTAACCATCATTCTATTGCCTACTTCCATATGCTTGCCTATATTAGATGCCTCATTAAAAGGAATCATGTAGTGTTTATCCTTCTGTGACGGGCTTCTTTCACTTTTCATATCTTCCAGGTTCATCCATGCTATCACATATTGCAGGATTTCCATCTTTTTTTCAGGCTGGATAATATTCTGTTGTATGTGCATGCCACATTTTCTTTTTCCATCCATCTGTTGGTGGACGTTTGAGTTGTTCCCATATCTTAGCTATTGTGAATAATGCTTCAGGGAACATTGGAATGAAGATACCTCTTTGAGATCCTGCTTTCAAATCTTTGGGCATATATCCAGAAATGGTATTGCTGGATTATATGGTGATCTTATTTTTACTTTTGTGAGGAGCTTTTAATAGTAGCTGAATCATTTTACATTCCCACTAACAGTGTGCAGGTGTTCCCGTTTCTCCACACCTCCCCCAACGCTTTTATTTATTTATTTTAATAGATTTCCTAACAGGTATGAGGTGATTTCTCATTATGGATTTGATTTGCATTTCCCCGATGATTAGCATTAAGGAGCATCTTTTCATATATCATTTGGCTGTTTATATGTCTTCTTTGGAGATATATCTATACAACTCCTTTTAAAATCAGGGTTTTCTGTTTTTCTTGTTTGTTTTTGCTATTGAGTTATAGGAGTTTCTTATATATTTTGAAAATTAACTTCTTGTCAAGTATATGGTGTGCAAATATTTTCTCCCATTGTTTTGTTTTGCATCTCTCTTATAAATTTGTTCTCCTCATGACTGTTCTTATAAACTTAAAGTACACACGTTTTCTTGATTTATTAATATAAACCTTTTTTTACCTCCCCCGCTATGTTATTGATCTTCTGCCCACCATCTCTTTCTTCCTCTGCTTTTTTTCCTCCTCCTCCTTTCTTTCTTCATATGCTTCATCTTTTTTCTCATCTTCTTTTCTTTCCTCTTCTTTAGTGGCTGTTGGCAATTGTTGGAGTTCCTTGGCTCATAGCTGAACATTTCCAATCTCTGCTCCTCCCTTTACATGGCCTCCTACCCTGTTTCCCTGTGTGTCAAATCTCTCTCTCTTTTCTCTTTAAGGGCAGCAGTCACTGAATTTAGGTTCACAACCCTCTTGGAGTTCCTAGGTGTCATCTGCAACCTGCCCCTGTACTCAGAAGGCAGGAAGAGATGGAAGGAAAGAGGCAGGCCATTCTAGATTGGTAGGTGGCAGTTTTAATAAGCAAAGGGAGTTTATATATGAGCCTTGCCTAGGGCAGCAGCAAAATAAATGGATCCCTTCACCCATCTGCCAAATCTTAAAAGTTTTTATATAGAGAGGTCTTAGCTGGATTCAGTCAAGTATACCATGCAGATATTCTCAACACCACATTACTCTCTCAAGGTTGTGTCCTTGTGGTAGTCTCTGAGAGCAAGAAACGTGAGAGGAACTCACATTTCAAGAACACAGGAGCTTCTGGGGGGTGAGGGGAGGGTGAGGAGCCTTTGAGTGCACAGGTCCAGCTCACAGTTCAACTGGCAGTCATGTCTTTCTGATAAGCTTCCCCAGCACTCCAGCTCCCACCCCCACCTCCTTCACCCTCCCTCATGATCAGCTCTTGCAATCTCACACACACCCCTCTTCTGCAACAGGCCCTGAGAAGTCAGCAAGGGTTGTCACTGCCATGGAGGTGGCTCCTTTGGTGGCCACCTGGCTGCACTGGAGGCAGATGCCACAGTAACAGTAAGCACATGTAAGAGAAAACACAGATTAAGACAATGATTCCCAAAGCCACTTTTTCCATTAAGACCCCCACTGATTTATTCAGTCCTTTAAGGTGGGGGTTGGATCATTCAGGACATTAATTTTTGTCTGCATGTGATTTAATGAAGATGATATATTAGGAGATTCATCAGGTATGAATACACAACATTCTTTTTGGATAATGGCATAGGCACCATTCTGGCATATGGCCCTACTAGTTGATCATTCAAATGTATTAAAGCCTGGGAGAGTACTTTAGTCCACCTGGCAAAGTGGTTTTATCTGTTAATAATTTAGTCTGCTGCTTTAATACTCCATTTTCCCTTTCTACCAACCCTGCTGCTTGCAGGTTGTAGGGGAGATGAGACATAGAGTCAATGTCATGTTCTTTTGCCTAGTCTTGCACATCATGACCTTTGAGATGTGACCTCTGGTCACTGTCTATTCAACAAGGGTATCTGTTATGGTATTTAGCTTCTCTAAACCCTGAGGGTGGCAGCCTGGTTTGCATGATGACAGGGCAAACTTGGGTTAGGCCAAATGCAATGTCCATATAAAACAGGGCATTTTTAGAAGCTTCATTCAAAGGGAGGGGGAAAATATAATCAATGTTTGAGAACTGCTTGGGAACTCCAGTGGATGGCCCAGGTTCTTTTCTCCCTGCCTTGGGCATTGTTCAGAACAAACAGGACATGCTATTACTGCATTATCTGTGTCACTGTACTTTAAGGGCAATCATGCTTCCTTGGCAATATGCCATCCTCCTTGTGCACAGTGGGGGCCATTCTTTCTGTGCACCCACTCTTCTGTATCTATTGAAGGGTCTACTAAGACTTGTACCTGAGCTAAGGCATCAGCTGCCTGATTGTCAGCGCATGTTAGTGTCTTATGAATGGATACATGAAAAACAGTGAGGATTGCCTCGGGCTCTTGCAGACAAACTGAAAGAAAAGTGTCTTTCTTTCCATATACTTCCTGTCCTCACAAGGGCTTATTCATCATCATCCACCCCTCAGCTTCCCATTGTCTGAGACGTAGGGTGAATCCCTTTAGAATAGCTCAACTGTGAGTGCAAAGGGTTTATGGCCAGGGCTCCTGAGTAATCATCAGCCAGACTACTCTGAGCTCAGCCCACTGGCTGTTGCCCTGGCTGCTGTATGAGAGGCTTTACCTGAAACACTGCTGTAGACACAGTTAGGAGCTCTTGCTCTATGGATGTATATCAAGTTTCTGCCCCCTTCCAGAGCTATAGCCAAAATCCTAGGGGCACTCTGCCCTTCTGTTCACTCTGCCACAGTGCCTGACTCATCCCCTTCCAGAGTCATAGACACATCTAACTCAGATGGTAGCCCTACTTAGGAAATGCCCAAGGCTTTAATCTACTTTGCTAGTATTTTTGCCTTCCCAAAGATGGCTTGCGGCTCTGATTTGCAGTACCACACATGCCCTTTCTTTACCAGGCAGAGTAAAGGATGGGGGCACTGAGCCAGGTGGGCATTAAAAGTCATGCAAAACCCCCAAATCCCTACAAAGGCTTGCACTTCTTTCACAGTCTTAGGGGTTGGATAGGCTTGCACCTTATCAATTATAGCACTCGAGGCAACATGAGTCTTACCTAACCAGACAACTCCCATAGCTTTGCAGCAATGCCTAGGCCTTAAATTTCTGTGGGTTCACTGCCCATCCTCTACCTTGCAGATGTTCCAGTAAAGCCTACTAGGTGTCCTGCAGCAGAGGCAAATCTTCACATGTTAACATTATACCATCAATGTAGTAGGCCTATTTTGCTGATGTGAAGGAGAAGAGGGACAAGTCTCGGGCTACTACTTATGACATATTGTGGGGCTGTGCAGGTAGCCTTGGGAAACTACTTGAAAGGTTTATTAGTATCTCTCCCACATGAAGGCAAATTGATCTTAATGATCAGAAACCTGTACTTGTCAGCCTTTTCCATGAAGCTCCTTGAAGATGAAGCACTTTTGTAGGAACTTTTTGCCTAAGCATCAGAGTAAAACAGTAACTGTCTGCAAATGACAGAAGACTTAAAAATGGCCATGGTTAAGGATCTGATGAGACTTCATTACTGCAAGAGAAGACAAGAGAAGAGAAGACAAGAGAATAAGGATCTGATGAGATTTCATTACTGCAAGAGAAGACAAGAGAAGAGAAGACAAGAGAATTTGCTTATTTCCCTAACACATTTTCAAATGATGTCTGATGCCATGATACCAGGGCATATCAGGTTTAGGAATTTCATACAATATACTCTAAAGAAAGTTTAGCATCACTTCTTATTTGACAATGCTTCCCATGAAATTTAACATATACGAAAAATCACACAGTTGTAAAACACTTGGTTCTCTTAATAACAAAGACTCAGTTCCTTAAGTAATCAAAGATCTGATAAAAACACAATCTTTGTTTCATAGGCAGAGTACATTAAAGGTAAAGAAAAGCCTTTGTTGGCGCCTGGGTGGCTCAGTTGGTTAAGCGACTGCCTTCGGCTCAGGTCATGATCCTGGAGTCCCTGGATCGAGTCCCGCATCGGGCTCCCTGCTCGGCAGGGAGTCTGCTTCTCCCTCAGACCCTCCCCTCTCTCATGTGCTCTCTCTTATTCTCTCTCTCAAATAAATAAATAAAATCTTTAAAAAAAAAAAGCCTTTGTTTATAGTTTCTTATAAGAGCAGATCAATAATCTAAGAAAACTTTGTCCTTTTAACAGAGAGAAAACCAAATCCTAATTGTGCACCACTGTGTGCTTGATATTAAAACTCTTCTTTTCTTTTTAACTTACAAAAATCCATTCCAATCTTAGCTTGATGGCACATAGAATTCCTTCCTTGATATTCCTTTTCTACACACCTTCTGTAGCCTCAGCTCTTCTAACATTCTAATTTGAGCTTCAGCTTCTAGTTGGGCATCAGTGTCCGGGTAAATGACCCATAGTAGAGGCCAGCCCACTGCAGCAACCCTGTGCTTCTCTTCTCTGCTGAAGTGCACTCTGGGCAGTTCCTCCAACCAGTGCATTAGAGTGGCTGGCATTTTCAGGTGTCCTCACATTCCCAAGGTGGTCCGCAATATCTCACATAGATGCCACCTCTCCCCACGTAGAGAGCAATGGCCAATTTGGGATTTCCCCTGTGAATGCCTCTCTTTCCCAAGGCCAAACTTTATAGTCTCCTGGCTGGCTCACCAATTATTGGCTTGGAATCCTCCCAGGAGCTTCCTGGGTGTAGGGTGTGAAACCATCCTCTATACTCAGAGGGCAGGGAGAGATGGAAGAAAGAGGCCACTCCATGTTGGTAGATGACAGTTTTAATAAGCAAAGGAAACTTACATACAAGATCTAGGGCGGCTGCAAGATGAATGGATCCTCATACCAACCTGCCAAATCTTTAAAGTTTATAAAGAGACCTCACCTGGGTTCAGTCACGTATACGGTGCAGGTCTTGGCAGCACCACATCATCGTCTCCTTGGATGACCTCTCCTGCAGCCGCCGGGAGCAGGAAAGGCAAGAGGAACCCACATTTTGTGGACAGGGGAGGGGGAGGAGGAGCCCTTGAGTGCCTGGGTCCAGCTCACAGGTCAACTGGCAGTCATGTCTTTTCAATAATCTTCCCCAACACACACCCTAATTCCAGAATAATTTCATTCCGTTATCCTTAACTTAATTAGATCTCCAAAGGCCTATTTCTAACATTCACAGATATCAAGGTGAGGATTTGCACATATCTTTTGGGGGAACACTGTTTAATTCACTGCACACATGTAAACCATTATTATTATTACTATTATTATTATTAAGTTATTTTATCCCCATAAGTCAGTACTAATTCAAAACATGTCTCAGTCATTAGTCTATATTGGATTTTCTTGGTACATAATGTAATATCAGTCTGCATATGCAGATTCTGCTTTAATTCAGAAAAACATTGTTCTATTATGTCCTTAATATTTTTCTCTTATATCTGATTTATTTTTCAGAAAAATTGCCAATTATGTGTTTGTCAGATATCTTCTCTCTTTTATACTGTTTTTGCTCCTGTCCTCCATTGTACGGACTTTATCATCAGCTATGTATTTTATGTGTTTAGCTACTCCTAATGATATTTTGTTTTTCATTAAAATTTACTGATATATGGTTGCATACATTAAAATGAACACATTTTATGGTTTTTTTTTTTCCACAAATATACACAGCTATATAATCACCACAATCAAGATATAGGACATTTCCCATCAATGAAAGTTTCCCTTTTGCTCCTTGCTAATCAATCCCCATCCTTCAGGACCCATTCTTTCCCCCAGATAAATACTGCTTTACTTTCTACTACTCTAAATTAGATTTATCTTATCTAGAGTTTCATGTGAATGGAATCATGCACAATCATAGTGTTTTGTGTCTGACTCCTTTTACTCAGCATTATGTTATTGTGTTCATCTTTGTTGTCCATCAGAAGTTTATTCTTTGATACTGGTGAATGTATTCCATTGCATTGATATGCTACATTTAAAAAATCCAGTCCAGTTTGGCTATTATGAATAAAGCTTTTATAAACATTTGTGTTCAGGTCTTTGTGTGAACATAGTTTCTCATTTATTTTGAGTAAAAATCTAGAAGTGAAATTGCTGGGTCATGTGCAAAGTAACTTTTTCATTTCATAAGGTTTTGCCTACAATGAAGTTGCAAAGATATTCTATGTTTTCTTATAAAAATTTTATATTTTCAGTTTTGGCATATATGTTTATAATCTACTTGGTGTAATTTTGGCATATGGTATAAGTTTTGTGGTTCCATATTTGTCATTTGGAAATCCAGTTATTCCAGCATCATTTGTTGAAGACTAATTTTACATAGAATTGCCTTTGCATCTTTGTTGAAAATTAATTGACCATATGTGTGTGGGTGCATTTCTGAACTCTGTTCTTTTTATTGTTTTCTTATGTCTATTCCTATGCTAATTTATACTGTCTTGATTACTGTAGCATTGTAATAAATCTTGAAATCAAGTAGTTCAGGTCTTCCAAATTGATTTTTTTTTTAAAGTGTTTTGGCTCTTCTAGTCCCCTTCCATTTCTATATGTATTTTATAATCAGCTTATCCATTGGGGGGGGGAAACTGCTAGCATTTGAATGGGCTTACGTTGAATCTACAGAGAAGATTTAACATCTTAACAGTTTGAAGCTTCTGACCCATGATCATTCATTTAGGTCTTCTTAATTTTTCTTGGCAGTTTTCTGTTCCTTTCAGCAGATAATAATTGCATCAATCTTATTAAAATTTTCCTAAATTTTTATGAATATGAAGATTTTGTGATAGTTATTTTAAGTTCAATTTTTAACTGCTATTACTAGTATGTATATGATGTTGCACATTTTCCTTGGATTGTGTGACTTTTTTTTTTTTTAAAGATTTTATTTATTTATCTGAGAGAGAGAATAGGAGACAGAGAGCATGAGAGGGGAAGGGTCAGAGGGAGAAGCAGACCCCCCGCTGAGCAGGGAGCCCGATGTGGGACTCAATCCTAGGACTCCAGAATCATGACCTGAGCCAAAAGCAGTTGCTTAACCAACTGAGCCACCCAGGTGCCCCATGATTGTGTGACATTTTAAACTTACGTTAATTGTAGTAGCTTTTTAAAAGATTACTTAGGATTTTCTATGTACATAGTCATGTCATCTTTGAACAAAGTTTTCAGTTCTGTCTTTTCAAGTTATATGTGTTTCATTTCTTTTTCTTGCCTTACTGTACTGGCAAGGTCCTCTAACAAAATTTTGGATCAAAATGAGGAGAGTTTACATCTCTATGCCTTGTCCACAGTCTTAAGAGAAAACAGATTCAGTGTTTCATGTAATGTTTTTTTCTTGTAATGTCTTTGCCTGATTTTGTTGTCAGGGTAATACTGGTGTAGTAAAAGGTGTTGGGAAGTGTTCCTTCCCCTTTGTTACTGAAAGAGTTTTTAGAGGATCAGCATGATTTATTTCTTAAATGTTTGAAAGAATTCTCCAATGGAGCAGTCTGAGACTAATTCATTGTAGGAAGATGTTTTATTATGAAATGAATTACTTTTATTGATGTAGATACATAGATTTTCTATTTTTCTTGAACTAATTTTGATAGTAGTTTGCATCTTTCATATAATTTGTCCATTTCATCTTAGTTGTAAACTTTATTGGCATAAAGTTCATTATATTTCTTTATTATCCTTTCAATATCTTTAAAATGTGTGGCAATATATTGGTAATTTCTTTCTTCCATTATTTTGGTCATCCATGCTTCTGTTTTTCTTTTTTAATAAACAATTTAGCTAAGAGTTCATCAATTTTATTGATCTTTTCTTAAGACCAGTTTTTAGTTTCATTAGTTTTCTCCAGTGTTTTTTGTTTTCCATTTCATTGATTTCTGCTCTTATCTTTATTATTTACTTCCTTCTGCCTATTTTGTGTTTAGTTTGTTCTTTATTTTCTAGCTTCTTAACATTGAAGTTGAAGGCATTGATGTTCTTTTTAAATATAGTTATTTAAAGCTATAAATTTCCCTTTAAACACTGCTTTAGCTGTATACCACAATTTTTTTTTTTTTAGGGAACAAAGAAGGTTTTTAATTTGTTATATATTTTTTTACTATTATGTTATATTAATCACCATACATTACATCATTAGTTTTTGATGTAGTGTTCCATGATTCATTGCGTATAACACCCAGTGCTCCATGCAGAATGTGCCCTCTTTAATACCCATCACCAGGCTAACCCATCCCCCACCCCCTCCCCTCTAGAACCCTCAGTTTGTTTCTCAGAGTCCATAGTCTCTCATGGTTCATCTCCCCCTCCGATTTCCCCCCCTTCATTCTTCCCCTCCTGGTATCTTCTTCTTCTTTTTTTTTTTAACATATAGTGTATTATTTGTTTCAGAGGTACAGGACTGTGATTCAACAATCTTACACAATTCACAGCGCTCACCATAGCACATCCTCTCCCCAATCAATGGGGAAAAACTGAGAGCTTTCCCCCTAAGGTCAGGAACACGGCAGGGATGTCCACTATCACAATTGCTATTCAACATAGTATTAGAAGTCCTAGCCTCAGCAATCAGACAACAAAAAGAAATAAAAGGCATCCAAATTGGCAAAGAAGAAGTCAAACTCTCACTCTTTGCAGATGATATGATACTTTATGTGGAAAACCCAAAAGACTCCACCCCAAAACTGCTAGAACCCATACAAGAATTCAGTAAAGTGGCAGCATATAAAATCAATGCACAAAAATCAGTGGCATTCCTATACACCAACAACAAGACAGAAGAAAGAGAAATTAAGGAGTCGATCCCATTTACAATTGCACCCAAAACCATAAGATACCTAGGAATAAATCTAACCAAAGAGGCAAAGAATCTGTACTCAGAAAACTGTAAAATACTCATGAAAGAAATTGAGGAAGACACAAAGAAATGGAAAAACGTTCCATGCTCATGGATTGGAAGAACAAATACTGTGAAGATGTCAATGCTACCTAGAGCAATCTACACATTTAATGCAATCCCTATCAAAATACCATCCACTTTTTTCAAAGAAATGGAACAAATAATCCTAAAATTTGTATGGAACCAGAAAAGACCCTGAATAGCCAGGGGAATGTTGAAAAAGAAAAGCAAAGCCGGGTGGCATCACAATTCTGGACTTCAAGCTGTATTACAAAGCTGTAATCATCAAGACAGTATGGTACTGGCACAAAAACAGACACATAGATCAATGGAACAGAATAGAGAGCCCAGAAATGGACCCTCAACTCTATGGTCAACTCATCTTCGACAAAGCAGGAAAGAATATCCAATGGAAAAAAGACAGTCTCTTCAACAAATGGTATTGGGAAAATTGGACAGCCACATGCAGAAGAATGAAACTGGACCATTTCCTTACACCACACACAAAAATAGACTCCAAATGGTTGAAAGACCTCAATGTGAGACAGGAGTCCATCAAAATCCTAAAGGAGAACACAGGCAGCAACCTCTTTGACCTCAGCCGCAGCAACTTCTTCCTAGAAACATCGCCAAAGGCAAGGGAAGCAAGGGCAAAAATGAACTATTGGGACTTCATCAAATTAAAAAGCTTTTGCACAGCAAAAGAAACAGTCAACTAAACCAAAAGACAACCGACAGAATGGGAGAAGATATTTGCAAATGACATATCAGATAAAGGGCTAGTATCCAAAATCTATAAAGAACTTATCAAACTCAACACCCAAAGAACAAATGATCCAATCAAGAAATGGGCAGAAGACATGAACAGACATTTTTCCAAAGAAGACATCCAAATGGCCAACAGACACATGAAAAAATGCTCAACGTTGCTTGGCATCAGGGAAATCCAAATCGAAACCTCAATGAGATACCACCTCACACCAGTCAGAATGGCTAAAATGAACAAGTCAGGAAACGACAGATGTTGGCGGGGATGCGGAGAAAGGGGAACCCCCCCTACACTGTTGGTGGGAGTGCAAGCTGGTGCAGCCACTCTGGAAAACAGTATTGAGTTTCCTCAAAAAGTTGAAAATAGAGCTACCATACGATCCAGGAATTGCACTACTGGGTATTTACCCCAAAGATACAAATGTAGGGATCCGAAGGGGTACGTGCACCCCGATGTTTATAGCAGCAATGTCCACAATAGCCAAACTATGGAAAGAGCCAAGATGTCCATCAACAGATGAATGGATAAAGAAGATGTAGTGTGTATATATATATATATATATATATATATATATATACAATGGAACATTATGCAGCCATCAAAAGGAATGAGATCTTGCCATTTACAATGACATGGATGGAACTGGAGGGTATTATGCTGAGCGAAATAAGTCAATCAGAGAAAGACATGTATCATATGACCTCACTGATATAAGGAATTCTTAATCTCAGGAAACAAACTGAGGGTTGCTGGAGTGGTGGGGGGTGGGATGGATGGGGTGGCTTGGTGTATACCACACTTTTTGATATGTGTTTCCTTTATAAAGTATTTTCTAATTTTCCTTATGATTCCTTTTTAACCCAATTGCTATTTTATACTGTACTTTTTAATGTCTACATATTTTGGGTTTTTTCCATAGATATTTTTATGCTATTCATTTCTAATTTAGTTTCATTTTGGTGGCAAACATATTCAGTATGATTGCAATTGTTATTAAATTTACTAAGACCTGTTTTATGGCCTCGGATATGGTATGTTTTGGTGAATGTTCTGTATGAACTAGAGCACAATGTGCATCCTGCTGCTTTCCTGGACTTGCCTATAAATATCCTCAGGGTCAAGTTGACTGCAAGGTCTTCTATATCCTTACTGAATTTCTGTCTGGTTGTTTACTAAATTACTGAGAGGGGAGCACTGATGTGTCCAAATAGCTTTATGGGTTTATATATTTTTCTTTCAGCTCTGTCAGTTTTTGCTTTATGTATTTTGAAGCTCTGTTTTTTGAATACATGCACATTTCAGTTTACTTCCTGTTAATTGACATTGCAATAATTATGTAATCTTTCTCATTTATGGTAATATTTTTTATTTTGAAATCTATTTTGTTGATGTGATACAGTCATTCCATCCTTCTTAGTATTAGTGTTTGCATGTTACATGCTTTTTCTTTCACTCAATTTCTATCATTATGTTTAGAGTAGATATCTTATAGACAGCATACAGTTTTGTATCTGTGAGTTTATGAATTATATCAAATTTGAAAAGTATTTGACTTGCTTTTTCTTTTTTTTTCTTTTTTTTTTTTTAAAGATTTTATTTATTTATTTGACAGAGAGAGGCACAGCGAGAGAGGGAACACAAGCAGGGGGAGTGGGAGAGGGAGAAGCAGGCTTCCCGCCGAGCAGGGAGCCCGATGTGAGGCTTGATCCCAGGACCCTGAGATCATGACCTGAGCTGAAGGCAGACGCTTAACGACTGAGCCACCCAGGCGCCCCTTGACTTGCTTTTTCAAATATTTTTTCTACTCAAATCCTACTTTTTGATCTCTAATTGTAAATATGTTAGATCACTTGAGACTGTTCCATAAGTCACTTTTATTATTTTTTAAATCATTTTTTCTTGTGTTTTATTTTTAATAGTTTCAAGTTCACTGACTTTTCCCCCCTGTTGATGTCCTATCTGTTGTTAATCTTACCCTGTGAATTTTTCAGATATTCTATGTCAGATATTATATTTGTCATCTTAGAAGTTATACTTTTATATCTTTCATTTCTGTCCTCCCTATGTTCATGTTTTCCTTTCCATGCTTAAACATAGTTAAAATAGATGTGCTAACATCCTTCTATGTTAATTTCATCACTTTTGTTATTTCTGAGTCTATTTTTATTAGATAACTTTTCTCATGTGTTTGGATCAGATTTTCATGCTTGTTGATATCCACATTAGTTTTGATTGGATGCTGGACATTACAGATTTTATGCTATGGAGTGTCTGGTTTTGTGGTCTTATTTTCAGAGAGTTGGCCTGTTATTTGGTTGATTACTTGCTCTTCAGTTTGAATCTTTTAGATCCTATTTTTAAATTCTGTTTAGAGTAAGTCTGGACTAGTTTTTTGCACTAGGCATAGGTTAGGTACTCTAATAGGTGTTCCCTGAGTGATCCACAGAATCTTTTCAATCTAGCTGATGGGAATTCAAATGAATTCTGGTTCTTTGTGAACTGTAGGGATTATTCACCTTAAAGATGACTAGTTTCTCATTGTCTGACCTTATAGAGTTGAACCCACAGATATATATCTCTTGATACAACAAGAATTCTATGGGACTTCATGATGATTTCTGGAGTTCATTTTTTTGTCTAACTCCCTCCAGTCTGGAATTCAGTTCTGCAACTTCCAGCTGCCTCAGATTTCCTGAAATCTGATCTGTGTCCACTCTACTCAGTGAGACCAACATGCTCTGCAGTGTGAAATTTGCTTTCAGGCAGAAAGTTGGAGTGACATAGGTTTTTCTTTATTTGCCTTCTTTTAGAGATTACATTTCTGCACTGGTTGTTACCCAGCAAATAAAAATTGTTACTTTATTAATTTTGTCTAGTTTTCTGATTAAGATGAGACAGTAAATTCATTTCTTGTTATCTCATAATGGCTGGAGGTAGAAGACCCTAGTGTCTCATTGCATATTCCCAACTTTTCTTTCTTTCTTTAATTTTTACTGTATATTTTTCAAATCCTATAGCTGTTTAATTATATCTTCTTTTATCTCCGAGTTTGTTTTCAACTTCTTTGAACTTCTGTTTTCTTCAGAAAATCTTTCACTAAAATACATTTATCTATTTTCTTGTTATTTCTTTCTACTTTTTTTGTGAGGAGGAAGGCAGATGGAGTAGTATTTAAGCTTTTATTTCATATCAAATGTGTCTGCTTGTAATTAATAAAAGATAAAAGAGATTCTCTTTGAAACTTCTATTTTTTTTTTTTAAATCCAGAATTGTATAATGATGATCAGAGGTACAACTTGGGATAGCAGTGAACTTGGTCATTTACTCTTGAAACAGCTTTCTTACTAACTTTGCCATGTTCTCAGGTTTGGGGTTCAATTCTTGCTTCCTGTTGCCACATTTCATTTTACGTGTCAGCAGATATGCAGATGGTAGGTTCACAGTGAAACTTGTGTCTTGCAAGTTATAGGTGTTTAGTTTGTATTTTATTCATTTCTGTTCAGTTCATATTGATCATCAGTCGCAAAGCTAATTTCCTCCCATTTTGGTTCCCCACCCAATTCACACCCATCCAGTTTACCTGATTTACATGTCCAAGTTGAAAAACATAATCAACGAAACGATATGCTAAAGACTTCACCTCTTTTTCTAGTCCTCCTTTACTTCTACCTGCCACAGATTCTTCAGGCAGGCAACTTACGCATTTTTCCTATGGATTACTTGTTATATATGTTTTTATTCTGAATTAAAAGATTATTGACTGTGTTTCTCAATAATTGCTTCTTCAATAAAAGCTAAATCCTACTGAGATTTGAGAGGTAAGTACAAATTTTTCTGTCCTTTCTCATTTTATTCACATAGTTGGAAGATTTTTATTTTTGTGGCCTGTGGCAATAGATAGATAGATATATTTTGATATAATCCTGAGGGATTCGTGTGTGTGTGTGTATATACATATAATCTGTAGATATATAATTATGTCTATAATTATATAATATATACAATTATATTTGTAGATATATAATTTTTGAATTTTTGCTTGCTTCTTTGGGTTATATCTCTTAATCTCTGACATGTCCAAATGTTCCATGTTAGGGTTAGGACAATTGTGAGGTTATATTTTTGCACCACAAACTATGGTGTATATAACAGATGAGAAAACTCAAGCTAGACATAGAGTATCTTTAAAATATGACTTATTTTACTTTTATCAGATAATGTTTTCTGAGTCACATAAATTGGTAGACACTGGCAGAAAGTGAAGTTAATTGCTTTTCTTGATTTTGAGATATTATCTTAACAAGGTTAAAGCCATACTTTATGTATCACAATAAGAAATGGGGGGTAGAAATTGCCTCAGTTGCATTTGGAAAGATGCCAGTAGAGCTGCCCTTTAAGGCCTTGTGGTTCTTATTTATAGTATTATCACAGGTTGTGAATCCATTCTGATATGTTCTTTTGAGACATGGTAGAATCACATTACCTATTGTATACTGCAACTTTAACCTCTTCAGCATTTATTAATCATACCGCCTCTGGCTAGGAGGACTGAGTTCCTTATACCCTCAACTGTTGGGATCTCCTGAAAGAATATCATGTGAGTCACAGGTTATTTATCTATCAGAATCTTAAGACTATTTATTATCCAACAGCATATCCCATGCCCTGGTTGCGGGATATGTCCTGATCTAGCCTTACTCACTTCCAAGGGACTTTCTCTTTGTTATTTCTGAAATGCCATGGTCACCCACCTTGGTGACCCTATATCATATATCTCAGATCATAAATTACCTAGATTTTGTAGTTGAGGTAAGAGAAGCATCTATTCTTCTATTCCATTTATATCTTTGTTCCCAAGAGAAGCTAAATGGTCTCTAATTGGATATCTTCAAATGGAAGTTTTATAATGCAAGTTTTTGGGTAAACAAACAGAACCCAAAGAATATCCATTATGCTATGCCTAGCAATGCACAGCCAGCCTATATTAAGGATCCTGAGCAATGGCTGGGGGAAGGAAATTAGAATGAGTCTTTGCTAGTGTTTGAGCTCCCTCCCAATTTCGTTTCAACTTTCAATAGGTTCATGTTTACTATCAAGGCTAGGTTTAGAGTAAACAAAATTTAAATGATCTTTTATTAGTTTTCCACAATTAGACACAAGTGATGGATTAACAATTGATTTATGTTTGGATGAAGAATAGAGTATAAATTTTTGCAAACTTGATGATATAAAGTAGAATGTAGAAAGAGGTTTAAGGGAAGAAGGAGAACAAGAAGGAGGGAAACGTAGAGATAAGGTTCTCATCTTCTACAGCATGTGGAGAAATTATTGATTAAAATTGATGGGACAAAAATAAACTATAAGGGGAGCCTGCATGGCTCAGTCAGTTAAGTGTCAGACTCTTAATCTCAGCTTAGGTCTTGATCTCAGGGTTGCGAGTTCAAGCCCTGCATTGGGCTTCATGCTGGGTATGGAGCCTACTTAAAAAATAAAAAATAATAAAAAATAAAAAAGAGCTATAAGAATATAATTTAAATATAGTTATAAGAATAGCTATCTATATTATATATAGATAATCTCTATATATCTGGAGAATGATAGGAGTATAGTAAGAGAAATTCCCCATCTTTTCTAACGGAGAATCAATGACCTTTTTTAAAACTGGTGACTCAAGACACACACACACATACACACTTAAATGATGGGACCAACTTTTGAAAGTGCTAAACCAAAAGAAGTGCATGATTTTTGCCTCTGAGAGTGGGATTTTCATAAATTCTGTGATATTTTTTTTTTACCTTGTTAATGTATTATTTTAATAAAACTTAGAAATTGTGATTTTACATTTTTCAACATTAATGTGGGCTATTTATAAAGTTGGCATTTTAACTCATATGAAGATGGAAAAATATAATCCCTACTTCTAGGTTAAGTAAGAATACATATTTTACAAATATTTGAATCAAAATATTTACCATCAAAGCTGTTAAATGTAAAGTGAGAATTTAGGTGATTTTGTCAACATAATTTCACCAGGTGGAGAAAACAAATATTTTGCAAAGTTGAAAACAAAGTTAAAAAATTAATTATTGCTGCTAGTATGTTAGATTGCTATTCTGTAAATCCATGCTAAAGGAGTGTAAGTTAGGTCATTAAGAACTGTTCACAAGTCTCCATGTTTGCTTTATTTTAGAATCTTAAATAATTCTCTTGTGCTTTCATGAGTGCATTTATTTAAGCACGGGTTGAAGTGCTTAACTCTGGTCTCATAGCTTTTGATGTAAAAGTTAGAAATTATGAGATCAGAATAGATCAGCAAAATAAACTTGCAGAATTTTATAAACCCAATGGCTGCCTTAAAAGAGGAAACATACAATGTAGCACATTGCCTGAATATGTTTTATTTATTAGGATGTAAGGTTGGTATTTTAGAAATAGTGTAGGCATTGGATTAAACTGATCTGAGTTCAAACACTAGCTGAAATACTTGGTATGGCTACCTCATGGTGTCATCATGAGGATTAAAGGAGATGTTTCATTTAAATGTCTGCTCAAAAAAACACTTGCAAGGTTTACAAGTGAGTTCAACTTTAGAAGGACTGGTTCAGAAAACACGCCCCCCCCCCAAGGTTATATAGTTCATGATGGAAAAAATAACTTTCTCATATGATTGCCATACTTCCCCAAATTATTGTGTATCATCAGACTTATAAAAGACAAAAGTCGGCATTATAAAAGCCAGTGATTAAATTGTTTTTGTTAAGGAATCAGAAGCATGTGAGAAAGGCTAAAGGTTTCATTCATTTTGGAGACTATGGATAGTATGACACTGTTCTTTTTTGGCTTACCTCGGAGCACAAAGTGTTTTGTTTTTCCTAACTGTGGTATGTGACATTTATACTTGTTCATATTGGAAGCAGGACATGGTGCCGATTTTGCTTTACAAAGATAAATCTGGGCATGATCTGGCTACTTCTTATGTCTTCATCCTCAACTTATGCTACTCTCTCCCTCACTTCTATGTTCCAGCCAGTTGGCCTTCTTTCAGGTTCACAAGCTCTTCTCTAGCACAGTATTCCCTCTCTGGTACACACTCCCCTATAACCTTTATCCAGCCAAATTTTACTCATCTTCCCAGTTGCAACCTAAATGTCACTTCCTCCAAATCCCAATCAATACTCCTATTATTCAATCAACCATAGTGTCTTTATTATCAGTTAGGATGCCTTTGGTTGTCAGTAACTCAAAGACTAATTCAAAAGTGTTGCTAGTGTCTTTAAGGCCAGGGAGGTTTTGAGCAGAGAGAAGAACACTCACCACTATGTGTACTTTTGTTTAAAGCTCACTATATAAACCTTAATATGTAGTAAACAGTATTTCCTGGAAATATTTGCTGTGTTGTCCAAAACAGTATCCACTAACCACATGTGGCTATTGAGCACTTGAAATATAGCTAATGCAAGTGAGGAATTCAATTTTAATTTTATTTTTAATTAAAATTTAAAGCTGATAATTGCTTCAGTGATTGGAAATTTTTAAGTGCATTAGGAAAAACTCAAGTATGTGAATCTATCTTTTCAACTGTAAATTTTATGAAGTCTAATTCAGTTCCAGTATTTCCAATTGAAATTAAGCAATTAAGAGTAAAGTATGTAGATGGAACTAGAGGGTATTATGCTAAGCTTTCTCAATCAGAGAAAGACAATTATCATATGATCTCACTGATATGTGGAATTTAAGAAACAAAAGAGAGGATCATAGGGAAAGAGAGGAAAAAGTAAAACAAGATGAAACCGGAGAGGTAGACAAACCATAAGAGACTCTTAATCATAGGAAACAAACTGAAGGCTGCTGGAGGGGAGGAGAGTGGAGTGATGGGGTAACTGGGTGATAGACATTAAGGAGGGCATGTGATGTAATAAGCACTGGGTATTATATAAGACTGATAAATCACTGACCTCTACCTCTGAAAACAATAATACATTATATGTTAATTGAATTTAAATTAAAAAAATAAAATTAAAAAAAAAGTATATAAGTGTAAAGTACATACTGGATTTCCAAAATAAATAAATGAATGAATGAATGAATGAATGTATGTCCAGCTCAGTGTCACAAAGAAGGTAGCAATTAATATTAGATATACTCACCCAAATATACAGTAGCACATAGTAAAGGAATCCAGTTGGATGAGAATCTTTCATTTAAATGCAGATAAAAATAAATTGTATAGGCTACTGGAGATCAACTTTAGGAAAATAGCAGGTATATTAATATTTTTGCTGTGATGCAAAAGCAGTTATGAAAAATGAAAAAACTTAAGTCAACAAAAACAACATGGGAGGAAAAAAAGGGGTGCATCTTTTTCTCTCTAAAATACAATTTAATATGAATGAGGATAGAATGTCTTTTTGAATATATTTTATAGCTTTTTATGAGAAATTTTACTTAACCACATTTAAGAAAATAAAATATTCAAACATGTTCCTTTTTGTTTTTAATGCTCAAAATAAATGATGTTTTGTTTGCGCCTCACTTTATTTGAAGAAACATTATCTAAAGGCACAGTTAGAAATAAATTTGATTGTTTTACTTTGAGGATGTTAAGTTTAATATGATGGATGGGTATATATATATATATTTGTGAGGCTCTTTGATAGAAATAGGGAGCTGAACTAAAGTCAGGGAGAACGAGAGGTGGGGAGTGAGGTATGCACAGCTTTGAACAGAATCTTGGCTCACTGAATCAGACAGCAAAAAGAAATTGAAAAATGAAGTGTCAACAGTGCAGGAGACTCAGAAAAGCGTAGGGTCATAGAAACTGCAGGAAGGAAATGTTTCTTCAAGTTGTTAGGTAAGAGTGTGAATGTGTGGTTCACGAGTCCAATAGCAAAGAAAAGTCTATAGTTACAGGTAATCACAAATCCCTTAGTAAAGTTCTTTTAGAGCTTGGATAAGTGACAGTGCAGGCAGTGGGACTTAAACCAGTAAATCACACTCTACTAATGTGTTGTCTTTCTTGGAGATATCAAGCCCTAAAATAAAAGAAAATGTAGGTAGCTTCCATTGACATGCTTGGATACAATTTGGTCCATTTCCCTTGTCATCAGTTTAGTGGAAATGTGTTAAGCAAATACAGGGTTGTTGTTGATAAAACTGACCTAAGCTAGGTCCTGGTATTGTCTATTTTGAAATCATTCTGTGTTAAGCAAGACTTCTTGGAAAAGTATTGCAGATATGATGTAGTTTGGATACTATTTAAGAATATAACTTGTTACTACATGAACTCACTGAGTTCATAGTTTCAGAATCAATAGAGAGTGATTGCCAAACCCAACAAAGACCAGAGCCATGTAGCAGCCTGCCTCAGGAATGACTATATAGAGAATGAATTCAGAAGTGCCACTGGGTTCTGCCACCTGGGTAGCACACTACTTCAGAGCTTTGCTGAGAGACAGAAAAATAGAAAATAAAATTGTGAACGCCATCTGTGCTTTGGAAAGCTAGGGCTAGACATTTTTATACCATGTCTATGATAGAATTTGGTGATAAATTGATACAAATATTCTACTTTTAATTTCTCATTCTTCATCAGATAAAATTCAACAAACATTGAGTATCTTGCATGTGTAAGTATTCTCACATATAGCTAATATCTCAAATTGGAGTCTAGCTATTTTTTAACTAAATGCTAAGAATGACTTTATACTCTTTTTACATTCAGTTTTATATAGTATATTGTTCTGTCTTTTTTTTCTTTTTTTAATTCCCTCCACCACCATGCTGGTTTCAGGATTTTGTAGTTTTCAGTGACAGAAATCCAAATTACCACTTAGCTCTGCTTTCTGTTGGGTTAGCTTTTTAAGCTTGCTCTTTTCATGCTACAGAAAAGATGCCCCAGCTCAGACTTATATGATCCTTAGCATTGGCTTTCCTGCAAGAAGAAAGATGATCTTTTCCTCGGCACCCCTATCAGCCCCTCAAAAAGAACTGGTTTGTCATCTTTACTTAATAATATATATTAGTATGTTATTCACTCCAGGGCCAATACGGTGATGAGAAAGGTGGCTAGTCTAGCATTGAACCCCAGGAAAGGAAGAATGGTGCTAACTTCAAGAACACCATTTAGATTAGAAATAGGAATGGAATAACCCCTAAAGAGATGAAGGACGAAATTAAAAATATGCTCACTGTATATGAATCACCATGGTAGCCTTTATTATTATTATTTTTTATTATTATGTTCAATTAGCCAGCATATAGTAGCCTTTATACCCATCTCTTCACATCCAATTTTCCTCCTCTCTGATCATTTTCCAAGAAAAAGTTATTTTTTAAAAGTCACGGTGACTATTATCTTCAAATAAAAACATTAAAAAAACCCAAAAGACAACAACAAAAATTAGTATGACCACATTATTCCCAGATTTGAAGTCCTTCAGTGGAATCCTATTATCCTTAACAATCATATCCCAAATTCTGAATGTATTTATAAGGCTTTGATGGTAGAGCCTCCGCCTCTGCCTCTTTAGCTTTTCTGTGAGCAGCTCCTCTGGTCCAGGCTTCCATTCAGCCATGCTGGCCTTATTTCTTTGGCATCATATTCAACCAAGCATCTTAGTGTTCACTTTCAGAAACATTCTCCTAAATCCATCTCGTTTTTCCACTCCCACGTCTATTCTTTTCCTTCCACTCCTCTCCCCACTTTGCTCCTTAGCCTGGTCAACATGTGTTGATTTTTCAGGTCTTAAAATAAAAATCACTTTCTCAAGGGAGCTGTATTAGTCAGCATTCTCCAAAGAAACAGAACCAATAGACTATATATGAATATATAAAAAGAGATTTATTATGAGGGGTTGGCTCATCACAATTAAGGAGGCTGAAAAGTCCCACCAATGTCCATCTGCAAACTAGAAGCCGAGGAAAGCTGGTGGTATAGCTACATTACAAACCTGAAGCCATGAACAGTTTGGGGCAGGGTGAGTCCCAGGCCCAGTCTGAAGTCTTGAAAACCAGGAGCACTGATGTCTGAGGGTAGCATGAGATGGTTGTCCCAGCTCAAGCAGAGAGAGCAAATTCACACTTCCTCCTCCTTTTTGTTCTACTCAGGCCCTCAGTAGATTGGATGATATCCACCAGCACTGGGGAGAGCAGTCTTCTTTACTAATTCAAATGCTAATCTCTCCCGGAAACACCTTCAGAGATATACCCAGAATTAATGTTATATCAGCTACCTGTGCATCCCTTAGCTTGATCAAGTTGACCCATAAAATTAACTATCACAGAAGCCCTTTCCTTCTGTGTAAAATTCTCTGGATATATGCTGCCATGGTACTGTGTATTTCTTCTTTATAACACTCATGATATTTGTTATTTCTTTTCTAAATGTCTGTCTCTATTTCCTTTACCAGATTATTATCCCGTGAGGTTAGGAACTATGTCTAGTTTTTCTCATTACAGTATCTTCACTGTCTAACATGGTGCTGGGCGCAGACCAGGACATACAGAAATATTTCATAAATGAATATGTGAATAAATTGTAATTTATTCTCCTTAGGGAAGTTAGTCCACTCTTTCTTGAAGATGTTTTTACTTCTTTGCATGTAGAACCCAGCTCTGTGATGAATTCTATTTGAATGACCGTATTTTGATTTCCCTTTCTAAAATACAATTCTAATATTACAAGGTACGTGGTGTGTGCCCAGTGCTCTCTATCCCAAGGCAGTGTACATCGCATGTTAAATAGATCTATTTCATTCTTGAGACACCTTTTGGAGGTTGATATGATAGTCTGAATTGTTATTTTCAGCTTATAACTAAGGACTATGTAATTCTGTGCTTAAAGAATTTGATTCTGATCTCACAACAATTAGGTGGTGGTAGATAGGGATTCAAATGTTGGTCTGTCTGAATGTCAT